>NW_028270179.1:39491900-39524400 GCF_037043375.1 Chiloscyllium plagiosum
AGAAATTAGATGGATGGAGTGAAAGACAGATGCAAGAATTGTTGCGTGAGGCACAGAAAGTGTGTGTGGAAAGGGAAGACGAGAAGCAGAAACAGCCAAAATGATGGTGGCGGCAGTAGAAGAAATAACAAAAAGAAGAATGGGATCAAGGGGATAACAGGAAAGGTAGGGGAGGACACGAAAGACAAGGGTCAGATACCCGAGATAGGAGGCAGCAGGCAGGGGTGTTACCATTGCGGGAAAGTAAGGCATTTTAAACGGGAATGCCTGGAATTAGCACGAGGAAGGGAAGCCGTTTCCCTAATGACCTTAGATGAAGATTAGAGGAGTCTGAGGTTCCTTCCTCCTGAGACCCACCGGGAACCCTTGGTAAATCTAAAGGTGGGACCGAAAGGGGAGGAGGCAGTTTTGTGGTGGACATGGGAGCGGCACGGTCATCCCTAAGTTTTAGATGATTTACTTGTGTCAGGACAAAAGCAACATGACATGAGTTTGGCCACCAAAAGACTAATAAATTTTCCAGGGCAGCAGGGTCTAAAGGTAGCCAAGAACAAGTTACAATATGTAGAAAAAGAGAGGTAAAATACTTAGGACACCTCATCAGTGAAGGCACTAGGCCCACTAACCCCGAAAGGATTAAAAGAATAACATAACTACCCCTCCCGACCACCAAAAAAGTGTCACGGAAGTTCTTGGGGCTGGTGGGCCATTGTAGATTATGGATAGAAGCCCAGAAAACGAAGGGGTTATATTACAAATTGACAGAATCTGAACATGAAAAACTACAATGGACAGAAAGAGGAAAAGGAGGGATTACGGGAATTAAAACAAAGCTTGATACAAGCTCCCGTGTCAGCCCTGAATTCCCTTGAGAAACCCTTTCACCTGTCTGCGACCGTAAGTAATGGAGCAGCAGTGGGAGCGCTAACCCAGAAAACAGGAGGAAAGAAACAACCCATAGCCTTCCTGTCCAAAATTTTAGACCCTGTCTCGCGAGGTTGGCCTGAGTGCATAGAGGCGGTCGCAGCCACTGCCATTCTAGTAGGGGAGAGCCGCAAACTGACGTTCAGAGGAGCTCTAGTTGCTAACACTCCCCGTCCAGTCAGAACAGTGTTAAATAAAAAGTTGGCTGATGGACTCAAGAATTCTAAAATTTGAAGCTATCCTTATGGAGAGAAACGACCTGGTGATAACCACAGGCGCTTGTTTGAACTCAGCCACCCTCATGTGGAAGAGAGAACCCCTAGACACGCGAGAAATAGAACATGACTGTTTAGATATTCCGCAGGAACTGTAAAACCTGCGCCCACACCTCCTCCCTCACCTCCATCCAAGGCCCTAAAGGAGCCTTCCTCATCCATCAAAGTTTTACCTGCACACCCACTAATATCATTTATTGTATCCGTTGCTCCCGATGCGGTCTCCTCTACATTTAGCGCTTTAGGGAACATCTCCGAGACACCCGCACCAATCAATCACACCGCCCCGTGGCTCAACATTTCAACTCCCCCTCCCACTCTGCCGAGGACATGCAGGTCCTGGGCCTCCTTCACCGTCGCTCCCTCACCACCAGACGCCTGGAGGAAGAACGCCTCATCTTCCGCCTCGGAACACTTCAACCCCAGGGCATCAATGTGGACTCCAACAGCTTCCTCATCTCCCCTTCCCCCACCTCATCCTAGTTTCTAACCTCCAGCAACATGATCCCCTTGACTTGTCCGGACTTGTCCGACCTGCCCAGCTTCTTTTCCACCTATCCTCTCCACCCTCTCCTCCCTGACCTATCACCTTCATCTCCTTCCCCACTCACCCATTGTACTCTATGCTACTCTATCCCCACCCCCACCCTCCTCTAGCTTATCTCTCCATGCTTCAGGCTCTCTGCCTTTATTCCTGATGAAGGGCTTTTGCCCGAAACGTCGATTTTGCCTGTCCTCGGATGCTGCCTGAATTGCTGTGCTCTTCCAGCACCACTGATCCAGAGTTTAAAGGATATCCCCCCTACATGAAGGAGGTAGGCTGTTTATAGACGGGTCGTCAAGAGTAGTACAAGGAAGAAGACATAATGGATATGCAGTAGGAGACGGTAGTGAAAATCGCACAGTTGAGGCTGACCGGTGACCTAATACATGGCCAGCCCAAACTTGCGAATTTTATGCCTTAAACCGGGCCTTAAAGCGATTAGAAAATCGGGATGGGACAATTTACACTGACTCGAAGTATGCCTATAGGGTGGTCCATACCTTCGGTAAAATATGGCAAGAACGTGGTCTAATCAAAAGCCGGGGAAATTAATACAAGTAGAGTTGATTGGACAAATGTTGAAAAGTGTGGAATTACTCCGGGAAATAGCTATTGTCCATGTAGCTGGGCATCAGAAGGGAACACTCTAGAAGCAAGAGGGGGATTACCAACTGTAGAGTTCAATGATACGTTTTTTTAAGAATTATATTGTGGCGCACGGGTATTTTTTTGTCTGTCCTTAGGAAGAAGGGTCTGTTGACCCAGACACCTCCACTTGTGTTCGCCGTACATCGAATACAGCCGGGTGAATGGGTCCTGATCAAAACCTGGAAAGATACCAACCTGCACCCGAGCTGGGAGGGACCGTCCCTAACCCTCCGGACTACTGAGACAGCCATCCGAACTGCTGAAAAAGGGTGGAGTCATCACACTCGTGTTAAGGGCCCAATAGACGCTCCTTCCACTTCTCCAGAGTGGCAAGCTCATCCTACAGACAAACCTCTGAAAGTCAAGCTGAGCAAAAAGAATGGACTGAGATAAGAGTCTATTAAGTATTGGTTAAAAAAGAAATTGTATCTCAAAAAAAATTGTAAGTGTTGCATGGACTCACTCCTCCCTGGCACACAAAGGGTTAGGGAGTAGACAGATAGGGTTGTGAGCTGAAATGAGTGGTCAGCTTTATTTTGTTATGATAATATTGGCGCTCGCTGCCAAGGAGGTGGGGGAGTGGGAGAAGTCATTTTCCTGTATTATGTCAGAATTATGCTAAACTAAAGGGGCATACCGACTGTTGGGTATGTGCTGAGATCCCACACCGTGGGGAATCCGGAATTCCTCTCGCGGGAATACCACTTACCAAAGAGGAAGTGTTCGACGTACAGCAAGTTGACTCGGGGTTCAAATGATACAAAATGGGGATTTGAGAGGGGTAATTCTAACTTTGCGGGATGGTTAACCTCGACCAGCCCCGAAAGCCCTGAGTGATATCGATGGCCTTAAAGTCTCCCCACCGAAAGGAGCGGTAAACACCACTTGTTTCTGTAATCAGAATGATACCGCACCCTTCCGATTAGGAAAACCATCTTGTGTCTTCACCAGCCAAGCCACTGCCACGACCATTCCCCAGATATTAAACGGAACGTATTGCGTATGCGGCCTGAAGGCCTATCCATTTATTCCCGGAAAAAAAAAATACATTTGTGTGACGGAATGTGTAACAATTACATGCATGTTAAGATGTTGATCAAACACTGCCTTAAAGCCAGAAAGGCTAGAGTGGCTGCTGCTACCTCGCCTATATAATTCCCCATTTGAGGCTGTTAGAGAGAGCCCCAAAATTACCTCGGAATAAACAGGGAGGAAGGCGGGTAACATAGAACATAGAAGAATACAGCGCAGTACAGGCCCTTCGGCCCTCGATGTTGCGCCGATCCAAGCCCACCTAACCTACACTAGCCCACCATCCTCCATATGCCTATCCAATGCCCGCTTAAATGCCCATAATGAGGGAGAGTCCACCACTGCTACTGGCAGGGCATTCCATGAACTCACGACTCGCTGAGTAAAGAACCTACCCCTAACATCTGTCCTATACCTAACCCCCCCTTAATTTAAAGCTATGCCCCCTTGTAAGCCGGGAAGTAGCCGAAGGGGATCCCCTCCTCTGGAGTTTGATACCCATGTATGGGACCGCTCGAGCAGGAGTAGAAAGACGAAAGTTGTCAGCTTCCCTGGAAGAGCTGGCCAATAATGCAGCCGATGCATTGGCTGAAACCCAATCCCAAGTAGCAGCCATAACGACCGAAATGATTGCCGCTAGGCTAACGACCCTTCAGAGCAGGATGGCTCTGGATTATATTCCAGCGGAGAAGGGTGGTACCTGTGCACTAATTGGAGAGGAATGTTGTACCTGAGGTCTCCTCTAACATGACTGATATCTCCAAACATGTGCCAGACAAAATCGCCAAGGTAAGGGAGGCCGGTAATCGGCACCAGAACGAGAAAGGATGGGAATGGGGGAATTGGGGATTGACTGGTTGGGGAAGGCGGTTAGTCAATCTGGCTATCCATGGATTATTGATATTTAGTGGGCCTGGTGGTAGGGTTCAATGTCCTATAATGGGGAATGAGCCGACGGATGACATCCCTTGGGGAAGGAACCCAAATAAATCATCCGATGCTTTTACAATCAGCAGGCGACATGCGACAAAGAGAAAGTCAAAGAATGCTTCTCGGGTTCGAGGGATGAACAACACCAATGAGAAGGCGTAAGGGGGCAGAAAATAAGAAATTGGATTAAAGGAGACTTAGTAAGTGCTGAAACTACAGATTTTACAAAAGGGGGGGAATTGTGGGAAATAAGAAATGTAGTTTTCTGCAGGCGATATAGAAATGTAATTGTTGTAAGTGCTAGTGGAGTGTAATTCCTGTAGATGAGGGAGGGGTGAGACATTATACAAACGGTCAGGGAATTCCTGGAGCATGTAATATACTTAAGGCTATGACTTTGATGAATATAGGGGGTCTTTTGAAGAAGTAGTTTTAAAGAAAATAGTTTTAAGCTAAGAAATAACTATGGAGTGTTGTAGCTGACCACAAAAAAAAGAAATAAGGGTATTTTCACAATAAAGCTTCTAGTAACAGAACAAGGAATGCAGACATCCAAGGATACAGACAGCCTGGTACATAGATAAGGAAAGGGAAACACAAGTGAAGTAATTATCTTAAGGTTAGTCCAAATAAGGGAATGAAATGAAATCTGCGCACTTTTTGCCAGGCCAGCGGGGTGTCCGGACTTGCAAGTTTGTAATAAATTGTCCTTGTTTCCATGGCTCTGTCTCCGGCTGATTTATAAGTGAGTTTTGTTTCTAACACCTCCATCTCTCTATCAGATAGCTATCTGTACACTGACTCGTGTCTCAGAGTCGAATGCCTCTCTCTGGGAGATATCTACAGACTGACTGGTGTATCTCAGAGAGCTACCTGTGTACTGACAGGTGTGTTTCACAAGCCCCCCCTCAGGTACATTGACTGTTCGCATTAATTCCTAATCACTCTCTCTTTCTCTCTATCTCTATCTCTCTTTCTCTTGCTATCTCTCTCTCAGGTAGATATTTGTACACTGACTAGTGTCTCTCAGTGTCCTCACTCACTTTGTCACAGGGACATATATGTTCACTGACTGGTATCTCTCAGAACTCTCAGGTCGATATCTCTCTTACTCACACACTCTCTCTCAGGGGGATATTTACACACAGACTGGTGTCTCTCATTCCCCTCTGTCTCTCTCTCTCTCTCAGGGAGATATGCATACACTGACTTGTGAATCGAGAAACCCTCTCTCTCATGGGCACATTCCGTCCCTTACCCCCCCTCCCCTGCTCTGTCTCTCTCTCTCGGGGAGTTATCTGTACATTGGTTACTTTTAGTCCTCTGTGTCTCTCTCTCAGGCAAATCTCTGTACACTGACTAGTGTCTGTCAGTCCCATCGCTTTGTCTCAGGGAGATATCTCTACACTGACGCATGTCACTCATCCCATCTCTTTCTCTCTTTCCAGGAAATATCTGAGCGCTGACTGGTGCACTCAGGCAGCTTTCTCTCTCAGGGAGATAACTGTACACTGACTGGTGTCCGTCTGTCTCCTCTCCCTCTCTCTCCCTCACGCTCTCACACTCTCAGGGAGATATCTGTGCACATCTCACTTTCTCTCTCTCTCTCTCACTCATGGAATATCTGTGCATGGACTGGTGTCCTTCAGTTGCCTCTCTCTCAGGGAAGTATGCGTGCACTGACCAGTGTCTGTCAGTACCCTCACTCTCGATCTCTCTCTCTGTCTCTCTCTCTCTGTCTGTCTCTCTCTTTCTCTATCTATCTCACTCTGTCTCTCAGGGAGATAGCCATACTCCAACCGGAGTCTCTAATCCCCTCTGTCTCTCTCTCTCTCAGGGAGATATGTATACACTGACTTGTGTCTCTCAGTCACTCCTCTCTCTCAGGGAGATATCTGCACATTGACCCGTGTCTCTCAGTTCCCTCACCCTCTCTCTGAGATATCTGTACACTGACTGGTTTCTCTCAGTCCCTTCTCTCTCAGGGTGATATCTGTGCACTGACTGGTGTCTCTCAGTCCCCTCTCTCTCAGGGAGATATATATATACACTGACTTGTGTCTCTCAGTCACTCCACTCTCTCAGGGAGATATCTGCACATTGACCCGTGTCTCTCAGTTCCCTCACTCTCTCTCTGAGATATCTGTACACTGACTAGTATCTCTCAGTCCCCTCTCTCTCAGGGTGATATCTGTACACTGACTGGTGTCTCTCAGTCCTCTCTCTCTCTCTCAGGGTGATATCTGTACACTGACTGGTGTCTCTCAGTCCCCACTCTCTCTCTCAGGGAGATATCTGTACACTGACTGGTGTCTCTCAGTCCACTCCCTCTCTCTCAGGGAGACATCTGTACACTGACTGGTTTCTCTCAGTCCCTTCTCTCTCAGGGTGATATCTGTACACTGACTGGTGTCTCTCAGTCCCCTCTCTCTCAGGGAGATATATATATACACTGACTTGTGTCTCTCAGTCACTCCTCTCTCTCAGGGAGATATCTGCACATTGACCCGTGTCTCTCAGTTCCCTCACTCTCTCTCTGAGATATCTGTACACTGACTAGTATCTCTCAGGGTGATATCTGTACACTGACTGGTGTCTCTCAGTCCTCTCTCTCTCTCTCTCAGGGTGATATCTGTACACTGACTGGTGTCTCTCAGTCCCCACTCTCTCTCTCAGGGAGATATCTGTACACTGATTGTTGTCTCTCAGTCCACTCCCTCTCTCTCTCAGGGAGATATCTGTACACTGACTGGTGTCTCTCAGTCCACTCCCTCTCTCTCAGGGAGACATCTGTACACTGACTGGTGTCTCTCAGTCCCCTCTCTCTCAGGGAGATATCTGTACACTGACTGGTGTCTCTCAGTCCCCTCTCTCTCTCAGGGAGATATCTGTACACTGACTGGTGTCTCTCAGTCCCCTCTCTCTCAGGGAGATATCTGTACACTGACTGGTGTCTCAGTCACTCGTCTTTCTCAGTTAGATATCTCTTCAGTGACTGGTGACTCTCAGGTCCTCTCTCTCTCCTTCAGGCAGATATCGGTACACTGACTGGTGATTGTCTGTCTGTCTCTCTCTCTCTCACACACGCTCTCTCTCTCTGTTTTTTTTTGTCTATCTCTCTCTTAGGGAGATACTTGTGCCACGACTAGTGTCTCCCAATCTCCTCAATCGCTCTCTTAGGGAGATATCTGGACACTGAATGGTGTCTCTCAGTCCCCTCAGTCTTTGTCTATCTGGGAGATATCGTTCATAGACTGGTGTCGCTCAGTCCCCTCTCTCTGTCTCAGTGAGATGTCTGCACACTGACTGGTGTCTCTCAGAACTCTGTCTCAGGGCCATATCTGTACGCTGGCTGGTGTCTGTCATTACTCTCTATCTGTCTCTCAGAGAGATATCTGTACGATGACTGATGTCTCTCAGTGCACCAACCCCTCCTCTCAGTGACTGGCATCTCTCAGTCTCTTCGCTGTCTGAGGGAGATATCTGTACACTGACTAGTGTCTCCACAGTCCACCTCTCTCTCAGTCTGTGTGTTTGTGTGTGTCTGTCTGTCTGACGGAGTAATCTGTACACTGAATGGTTACTCAGTCCACTGTCTCTCGCAGGGAGGTATCGTCACTCTGAGTGGAGTCTCTCATTCACCCCCCACCCACGACTTCACTCCACTCTCTCAGTGACTGTTGACTCTCAGTTCACCCGCTTTCTCTGTCAGGGACGTTTCTGTACACTGTCTGGTGACCCTTACTCTACACTCACTACTATTTGGAGATAACTGTACACTGACTGGTGTCTCATTCTCCTCACCCTAACTTTCCGGGAGATATCTGTACACTGACTGGTGTCTCTCAGTCACCCCCCTCTCTGTCTCAGGGTGTTACTGACCCGTGTCTCTCAGTTCCCTGTATCTGTCTCTCAGAGAGATGCCTGAACACTGACTTGTGTCTCTGAGTCCCCGACCTCTTTCTGGAAGATATCTACATAATAACTGGTGTCTCTCAGTCCCCTCACTCCCTCTCTCTCAGACAGATATTTGTGCGTTCACTTGTGTTTCCCAGTCGCCCTACTCTCTCAGGGAGATTCTGTACACTGGCCAGTGTAAGCACTGTCACCCATCTCTCTCATTGGGATATATGTACACTGACTAATTTGTGTGTGTGTGTGTGTATGTGCGCACACTGACTGGTGTCTCTCAGAACTCTGTCTCAGGGCCATATCTGTACGCTGGCTGGTGTCTGTCATTACTCTCTTTCTGTCTCTCAGAGAGATATCTGTACGATGACTGATGTCTCTCAGTGCACCAACCCCTCCTCTCAGTGACTGGCATCTCTCGGTCTCTTCGCTGTCTGAGGGAAATATCTGTACACTGACTAGTGTCTCCATAATCCACCTCTCTCTCTCTCTCTCTCTCTCTCAACTGTGTGTGTGTGTGTGTGTGTGTGTAATTTCCTTCGGTTGCCTCTCTCTCAGGGAAATATCTGTACACTGACAGGTGCCTCTCAGTCTCCTCTATCTCTCAAGGGGATGTCTGTACTCTGACTTTTGTCGTTCAGTCCTCTCTCTCTCAATCCGGCTTTCATTCTCTCGCTCTCTCTCTCTCTCTCACACACACACACACTCACTCTCTCTGATTTTTTTCTTTCTCTCTCAGGGAGATACTTGTACCCAGACTAGTCTCTCTCTGTCTCCCTACTCGCTCTCTCAGGGAGATGTCTGTATACTGACTGGCATCCCTTCGCCCCCCTCCACCCCTCTCCCCACCCCGTCTCGCAGAAAAATATCTGTACCTGATTGTTGTGTCTCAGTCCCCTCTCTATCTCTCTCTCATTCTCAGGGTGATATCTGTAACCTGTCTGGTGATTCTCAGTCCTCCCCCACCACCTTCAGGAATGTATCTGTACACTGACTGGTGTCTCTCAGTTCCCCTTTTTCTCTCTCGGGGAGATATCTGTACACTGACTGGTGTCTCTCAGTCCCCTCTCTCTCTCTCAGGGAGATATCTACACTGACTGGTGTCTCTCAGTCCCCCACTCTCTCTCAGGGAGATATCTCTCCACTGACTGGTGTCTCTCAGTCCCCTCTCTCTCTCTCAGGGAGATATCTGTACACTGACTTGTGTCTCTCAGTCCCCCACTCTCTCTCAGGGAGATATCTCTCCACTGACTGGTGTCTCTCAGTCCCCTCTCTCTCTCTCAGGGAGATATCTGTACACTGACTGGTGTCGCTCAGTCCCCTCTCTCTCCATTTCAGGGAGATATCTGTACACTGACTGGTGTCGCTCAGTCCCCTCTCTCTCTATTTCAGGGAGATATCTGTACACTGACTGGTGTCGCTCAGTCTCCTCTCTCTCTATTTCAGGGAGATATCTGTACACTGACTGGTGTCTCTCAGTCCCCTCTCTCTCTATTTCAGGGAGATATCTGTACAATGACTGGCGTCTCTCAGTCCCCTCATCTCTGTCGATCAGTGAGATATCTATACAGTGACTGGTGTCCTTCAGTCCCCTCTCTCTCTCAGGGAGATATCTGTACACTGACTGGTTTCTCTCAGTCCTCTCTCTCAGGGAGATATCTGTACACTGACTGGTGTCCTTCAGTCCCCTCTCGCTCTCAGGGAGATATCTGTACACTGGTGTCTCTCAGTCCTCTCTCTCAGGGAGATATCTGTACACTGACTGGTGTCCTTCAGTCCCCTCTCTCTCTCAGGGAGATATCTGTACACTGACTGGTGTCCTTCAGTCCCCTCTCGCTCTCAGGGAGATATCTGTACACTGGTGTCTCTCAGTCCTCTCTCTCAGGGAGATATCTGTACACTGACTGGTGTCCTTCAGTCCCCTCTCTCTCTCAGGGAGATATCTGTACACTGACTGGTGTCCTTCAGTCCCCTCTCGCTCTCAGGGAGATATCTGTACACTGACTGGTGTCTCTCAGTCTCTCTCTCTCTCTCTCTCTCTCTCTCTCTCTCTCTCTCTCAATCTCTCACTGAGATATATGGAGACTGATTGGTGTCACTCAGTCCTCTTTCACTCTCTCAGAAAGATATCTGGACACTGACTTGCGTCTCTCAGTTTACTTTCGCTCCCTCTCTGGGAGACTGGTGTCTCTCAGTACGCACCTCTCTCTCTCAAGGACATATCTGTACACTAACTGGTGTCTCTCAGTTCATTCACTCACCCACTCAGGGAGAATGATTGCACTGACTGGTGTCGACCATTCCACACACACCCCGCTCCCCCCGCCCCACCTAGACCTCCCCCCCCCCCCCCCTCCCCACCCCATCAACCCTCTCTCTCTCGCTCTCTCTCAGGAAGATATCTGTTATCTGACTGGTATCTCTCAGATCCCCTCTCTCTCTTTCAGGGGGAAATATGTGTACGTTGACTGATGTCTCTGAGTTTCTTGTCCCTGATAGAGAGGGGACTGAGAGAAAACAGTCAGTGTACAGATATCTCCCTGAGAGAGAGAGAGAGGGGACTGAGAGACACCAGTCAGTGTACAGATATCTCCCTGAGAAAGAGAGAGGGGACTGAGAGACACCAGTCAGTGTACAGATATCTCCCTGAGAGAGAGGGGACTGAGAGATACCAGTCAGTGTACAGATATCACCCTGAGAGCGAGAGGGGACTGAGAGACACCAGTCAGTGTACAGATATCTCCCAGAGAGAGAGAACTGAGAGACACCAGTTCATGTACAGATATGTCCCTGAGAGAGAGAGAGGACTGAGAGACACCAGTCAGTGTACAGATATCTCCCTGAGAGAGAGAGAGGGGGGACTGAGAGACACCAGTCAGTGTACAGATATCTCAGTGTGAGAGAGAGAGAGAGAGGGAGGGAGAGAGAGAGACCAGTCAGTGAACAGATTTCTCCCTGAGAGAGAGATAGGTGAAAGATTGTCCAGATATCTAACTGTGCATATGTAAGAGGGGGTTGGGAGGACAGAGAGTCATCAGTGAGTGTACTTATATCTCCCTGGTGGAGAGACAGGGAACTCAGAGACACCAGTCAACGTAAAGATATCTGCCTGAAAGAGAGAGAAAGGGGACAGGTAGACACCAACCAGTGTATAGATGTCTCCCTGTGACAGAAAGAGAGAGAGACTGAGACAGAGAGAACTGAGAGATACCAGTCAGTGTACAGATATATCCCTGACAGAGAGTGAGTGGACAGAAAAACCCCTGTCATTGTACAGTTATCTCCCTGAGACAGAGAGGGGGGACTGAGAGACATCAGTCAGTGTACAGATATCTCCCAGAGAGAGAGAGGGGACTGAGAGACCTCAGTCAGTGTACAGATATCCCCCTGAGAGAGAGAGGACTGAGAGATACCAGTCAGTGTCCTGATATCTACCTGAGAGACTGAGAGAGAACTGAACGACACCAGTCAGTGTATATATATCTCCCTGACGTTGATCGATGGGACTGAGAGACACAAGTCAAGGCTGAGATATCTCCCTGAAAGAGAGAAAGAGGGCACTGAGAGAAAACAATCAGTGTACAGACATCTCCCTGAGGGGGAGAGAGACACAAAGAGAGAGAGAGAGAGTCTGAGAGACGCCACTGAGTTTGCAGATATCACTCAGAGAGAGAGAGAGAGAGAGAGAGGGAGAGAACAGATATCTCCCTGAGAGAGGGAGAGAACAGATATCTCCCTGAGAGAGGGAGAGAACAGATATCTCCCTGAGAGAGGGAGAGAGGACTGAGAGACACCAGTCAGTGTACAGATATCTCCCTGAGAGAGGGAGAGGGGACTGAGAGACACCAGTCAGTGTACAGATATCTCCCTGAGAGAGGGAGAGGGGACTGAGAGACACCAGTCAGTGTACAGATATCTCCCTGAGAGAGGGAGAGGGGACTGAGAGACACCAGTCAGTGTACAGATATCTCCCTGAGAGAGGGAGAGGGGACTGAGAGACACCAGTCAGTGTACAGATATCTCCCTGAGAGAGGGAGAGGGGACTGAGAGACACCAGTCAGTGTACAGATATCTCCGTGGGAGAGAGGGCAGACTGATAGGCAATTCTCAGTAAATCCCAGTCAGAGAGCTAAGGCATCCAGAGATAGCAGTCACTTTACAGATAGCTCTCAGAGAGAGAGAGATAAAGAGAAGGTTGTGGTGTTTGACAGACACCAGTCAGTGTACAGATATTTCCCTGAGAGAGAGTGATGGGGTCGAGAGACAACAGTCAGTGTGCAGATATCTCCCTGAGAGAGAGAGAGAGAGAGAGAGAGAGAGAGAGAGAGAGAGAGAGAGAGAGAAGAGAGTGAGTATTGAAAGGCACCAGTCAGTGTACAGATATCTCCTTGAGAGAGAGAGGGGACTGAGAGACATCAGTCAGTGTACAGACATCTCCCTGAGAGAGAGAGAGACAGAGACAGAGAGAGAGAGTGGTGTGGGGTGTGCTACTGAGAGGCACCACGGTGGCACAGTGGTTAGCACTGCTGCCTCACAGCACCAGAGACCCGGGTTCAATTCCCGCCTCAGACGACTGACTGTGTGGAGTTTGCACGTTCTCCCCGTGTCTGCGTGGGTTTCCTCCGGGTGCTCCGGTTTCCTCCCACAGTCCAAAGATGTGCAGGTCAGGTGAATTGGCCATGCTAAATTGTCCGTAGTGTTAGGTAAGGCGTACACGTAAGGGTATGGGTGGGTTGCGCTTTGGCGGGTCGGTGTGGACTTGTTGGGCCGAACGGCCTGTTTCCACACTGTAATGTAATCTAATGTACAGGTATCTCCCTGAGAGAGAGGGGGGACTGAGAGACACCAGTCAGTGTACAGATATCTCACTGAGAGAGAGAGAGGGGGGACTGAGAGACACCAGTCAGTGTACAGATATCTCCCTGAGAGAGAGAGAGGGGACTGAGAGACACCAGTCAGTGTACAGATATCTCCCTGAGAGAGAGGGGGGACTGAGAGACACCAGTCAGTGTACAGATATCTCCCTGAGAGAGAGAGAGGGGCCTGAGAGACACCAGTCAGTGTACAGATATCTCCCTGAGAGAGAGAGGGGACTGAGAGACACCAGTCAGTGTACAGATATCTCCCTGAGAGAGAGAGAGGGGTCTGAGAGACACCAGTCAGTGTACAGATATCTCCCTGAGAGAGAGAGGGGACTGAGAGACACCAGTTAGTGTACAGATATCTCCCTGGGAGAGAGAGGGGACTGAGAGACACCAGTTAGTGTACAGATATCTCCCTGGGAGAGAGAGGGGACTGAGAGACACCAGTTAGTGTACAGATATCTCCCTGGGAGAGAGAGGGGACTGAGAGACACCAGTTAGTGTACAGATATCTCCCTGGGAGAGAGAGGGGACTGAGAGACACCAGTCAGTGTACAGCTATCTCCCTGGGAGAGAGAGGGGACTGAGAGACACCAGTCAGTGTACAGATATCTCCCTGAGAGAGAGAGGGGACTGAGAGACACCAGTCAGTGTACAGATATCTCCCTGAGAGAGAGAGGGGACTGAGAGACACCAGTCAGTGTACAGATATCTCCCTGAGAGAGAGAGTGGACTGAGAGACACCAGTCAGTGTACAGATATCTCCCTGAGAGAGAGAGGGGACTGAGAGACACCAGTCAGTGTACAGATATCTCTCTGAGGGAGAGAGGGTACTGAGACCGTGTTTCTTTCTCCGACATGCTTTTTGACACTCCAGTCGATGCTGTGGCTGTTAGCATTGCGTTGAAAAGTTTCCAACAAGAGGTGTCAGTTTCAACTATCAGTTCACATCTCTCTCTCTCTCTCTCACACACACACTCAGAGCTGTCACTGGCTTGTTATGATTCTGGCTGCTGTCTCAGTCACAGTGAGGAACCTCATCCCCTCACCTCCTCCCCATGGAAATTATAGAAATAGGAAGGGGTGTAGAGGCTGGAGGGGATTACAGAGATAGGGAGGGGGTGGTGGGGGCGGTTGGGGGGTTACAGAGATAGGGAGAGGGTGTAGTGGGTGGAGGGGTTTACAGAGATGGGCAGGGGTTTTAGGGACTGGAGATGGATAAAGAGATAGGGAGGGTGAGCAGGGGCTGGAAGGGGTTACAGAGATAGGGAGGGGGTGTAGGTCTGATGGGGGTCACAGAGGTAGGGAGGTGGGTAGGGGCTAGAGGGGGTTATGGAGATAGAGAGGGGGCTTTGGGGACAGAGGGGGTGACAGAAATATGGAAGGATATCAGGGCTGGAGGGTGTTACTGAGATAATGAGGGGATTGTAGGGGCTAGAGAGGGTTACAGAAATAAGGAAGTGGTGTAGGGGCTGGATGGGGATTACATAGATAGGGAAGGGGTGTAGGGGCTGGTTGGGGATTACAGAGTATGGGAAGGGGTGTAGGGGCTGGTTGAAGGTTAACAGAGCTAAGGAGAGGATGTAGTGCGTGGAGCGGTTCTCAGAGATAGGTAGGGGTTTTAGGGACTGGAGGCAGATATAGAGACAGTGAGGGGGTGTAGGGGCTTGAGAGGGTTACAGAGATGGGGTGTGTATGGGCTGGTTGGGGTTAGAGGGATAGGAACTGGGTGTACGTGCTGGAAGGGCTTACAGAGATAGGGAGGGTTTGTAGTGGTGGAGTATGTTACAGAGAAACGGATGGGGTGTGGGGGCTGGATGGGGTGAGTAGATAGGAACTGTGTGTCGGTGCTGAAGGGGGTTACAACGATAAGGAGGGATGTAGGGGTGTAGCGGGTTACCGAGATTAGGAGGGGGTGTAGGGGCTGGATAAGTTATAGAGGTGCAGAGGGTTTGTTGGGCCTGGAGGGGGTTACAGAGATAGGGAGGGGGTGTAGAGGTTGGATGAGTACTTTTAACCTGGGAATCAACCTCCCTCTACATTGTCCCCTCCATCAGACACTTTCAGGACAGCAACCACACAGGGTTAGATCGAGACGTCTAGCTCTCTCTACACTGTCACCATCGTAGGACAGGGAGAGCATGGGGTTAGATACAGAGACTAGGTGCCTCTACACTGTCCCCATCCCATCAAACACTCCCAGGACAGGGACAGCACGGGGATAAATACAAGGTAATGTACTCTCTACACTGCCCCCACTATTAAACACTCCCAGGACAGGGACAGCATAGGGTTAGCTACAGTGTCTAGCTCCCTCTACACTGTCTCCCCATCAAAGAGTCAGAGGTGTGGACAGGTTTAATGTCATTGTCACTGAAGGTCTCTCTACGAGATTGGGTGGGGTGGGGGGGGGGGGGGGGGGTTCTGCTTCCTGACATCGATCCCACAATCCCCGGTTCGGAGCTGATGTCCCTCCCTTGTACTTCTGAAGGAGTGGAGGATGCTGGGTAAAGAGGTCATGGCTGCTGGTTCCTGCCAGCATCACCCTCCAACAAGATCCGAATACCCTCAGAACACAGAGAGAGAGAAAGAGGCCGCTCAGCCCCTCCAGCCATTCAAATCTGATCCACATCAGAACTTTGAGAAAGACAGAAAGGTCAGCACTTTCCAAAACCTTCTGCAATGGTGGCTTGACCCAACGACCTTCTGAGTGCTAACAGCAAGCAGCATCCCAGTGAGCCCCTCGGAATTCTGGGACAGGGTGAGGTCTGCTGGAGCTCAGAGTGGAAGAGTGTGGCGCTGGAAAAGCACAGCTGGTCTGGTATTTAGCTGACTTACAAGGAATGGTCAGGGCATTTATCCATTGCGGTTATGTATTGGAAAGGGGGGTTTCGGTCCATTGGGATGGCGTAGATGGGAGAGAATGGGAAGGTGTTGTGAAGTTGTGTACAATCCCTTAGGAATTGAAAAGCAATGCGCGGTCCCTTTAAGAAGTCAAGTCATTTTCTCAGCTGAGAGATTTTTTTTTTTTAAAAAAGCTGTGTGGGCGGCAGGTTTCAGTCGCCCAATTTAAAACGTTTTGCATCAAACAGCCGAGCAGCAATTTTACCAAGTTCACAAGGCGGCCCGGCAACACACAGTGCCAGGAACCCAGGTTCGATTCCAGCCTCAGGGCGACTGTCTGTGAGGAGTTTGCACATTCTCCCCGTGTCTGAATGGGTTTCCTCCGGGTACTCCGGTTTCCTCTCACAATCCAAAGTCGTGCAAGAACTGGTCGTGGTAAATTGCCCGTAGTGTTCTGGGATGTGCAGGCGAGGGTGGATTGGCCGTGCTAAATTGTCCCGTAATGTCCCAGGATGCGCAGGTTATGATGGATTGGCCGATATAAATTGCCCTGTGGTGTCCAGGGATGTTCACGATAGGGTGGATTGTCAGTGCAAAATTGTCCCATAGTGTCCAGGGATGTGCAGGTTAGGACGGATTGGCCGTGCAAAATTGTCCCATAGTGCTCATGGATGTACAGGTTAGTGTGGGTTGTCCATAGGAAATTGTCCCGTCGTGTCCAGGGATGTGCAGGCTGGGGAGGTTTGGCCATGCTCCATGGTCCCATAGTGTGCAGCGATGTGCAGGTTAGGGTGGATTGGTCATAGGAAATTGTCCTGTTGTGCCCAGGGATGCGCAGATTAGGGTGAATTGGCCGTGGGAAATTGTCCCATTTGGTACAGGGATCTGCATGTCGGGGTAGATTGGCCATGGGAAATTTACCATAGTGTCCAGGAATAGGTAGGTTAAGGTAGATTGGTCAGGGGAAATTGTCCCATCGCACCCAGGAATGTGCAGGTTAGGTGCATTTGTCAGGGGTAAATGTAGCTTAAAATGGTGTGGGAATGGGTCTGGGTGGGTTACTTTTTGGTGGGTTGGAGTGGACTTGCTGGGCCAAATTCCAATTAAAGATTCTCTGACAGTTTAAGTTCAGTTAGTTAGTTTAAAACGGCACTTGGAGACTAAAAAAAACAAATAAATTTAAGTTTGGCTGTTTTGACAACTCAGACCCATCTGGATTGTGAAAACACTGATGTTTGACAGGGGATATATAACCAAATCAGGAAAGAGCCAATTGCCATCTGAAGAGGAAATAATCACTTTGCTCTCACAAGAAATCTCTGCGATCTCTGAGGTGAAAGCACCATCCACCCACCCAGCCATAAACATGACCACAGCACGTTCAGCTAACATTCCTGTATTAGAATTTGGCAGAGAGAGGCGTTCAGAACAGGAGAAATTCCAGAGAAGCATCCCTGACAGCAGGAGAGACAGAGGGGAAAGGCTGGAGAAGACAGAATAATATTTCAGAAGACACATCCAATGTCACCACTGAGAGATTAAGTTTTGATATCTTGTGTTGATTTAAAAGTGGGAGTTGTATTTAAACGAACAGCATCCCATTAGAATCTTGTTTTATTCGGGAATGGGCAATTAGAGAGATATTGCTCGGTTATTACTGGCTCTGTTAATTTGGTCCTTGTTGGAGTTGAATAAATGCATCTTTCTTGTTACAAATCAGAGATTCCTTTCATATAACCGCACCGTTAACAGGTTACAAGGCGTACGGTGAGTTTTCTGTGTGTTTTGGTTTAACTATCAGTAGATAACCTTTACCTGCAATCTTAACGGGTTGGGGCTGGTGTGTCAGATGAATGATCAGCGGAGCATGAACTTTCCCTTTCGAAACAAAGGGGGTTCGGGTTCCATTGGGTTTGTGTCCAGAGTGCATTGCTGGAAAAGAACAGCTGGTCAGGCAGCATCCAAGGAGCTTGAAATTTGACGTTTCGGGCACAAGCCCTTCATCAGGAATGAGGCTGGGAGCCGAGGGTGTGGAGAGATAAATGGGAAGTGGGTGGGGCTGTGCTGAAGGTAGCCGACAATGTGATAGGTAGATGAGGGTGGGGAAATGATGACAAGGTGTGAGGAGTGTGGAGCGGATAGGTGGGCAGGAAGATGGACAGGTAGGAAAGAACATGAGGGCGTGCCACACAGGAAGATTGGATCTGGGATAAAGTGCGTGGAGGTGAAAAGAGGGAACTGATGAAATCCACATTAATCCCATGTGGTTGAAGGGTCCCAGGGCGGAAGATGAGGCTTTCTTCCTCTAGGTATCGGGTGGTTAGGGTTTGGTGATGGAGAAGGCCCAGAAAAAGCATGTCACTGGTGCAATGGGAGGTGGAGTTAAAGTGTTCGGCCATGGGGTGGTGGAGTTGGTGGGAGCGCATGTCCCAGAGATGCTTTCTGAAGCGTTCTGCATTTAGGCATCTTGTCTCCCCAATGTAGTGGAGGCCACACCAGGAGCAACGTATACAGTAGAGGACATGTGTGGAAGTGCAGGTTAATGCCTGATGGATGTGGAAGGTTCCTTTGGTGCCTTGGGCGGTGGTGAGGGGAGAGGTGTGGGTGCAGGTTTTGCAATTCTTACAGGGGCAGTGGAAGGTGCCAGGAGGGTGGATTGTTGAGGCACGTGGACCTGAGAAGAGAGTCGCAGAGGGAATTTTTTTTTTGCGGAATGCAGATGGGGCAGGGAGGGAAATAAATGAATGGGGGGGGGGTCCGTTTGTGCAGAGTAGGAATGAACAGGATGGGGTTTCGGTTCATTGGGATTGTGCAGAATGGGTGTAAACGGGGCGGGGATTGATTCCAATTGGATTGTGTAGAGTGGGAGTGAGCTGGAAGACATTTCATCCATTTGAATTATGCAGAGTGGGAGCGAAGGGGGCGGGGCTTAGTGTTTATTGGGATGGTGCAGAGTGGGAGTGAATGGGAAAAGGGTTTTGTGTCCATTCAGAGAATGCAGTTTAAGAGTGAAGGGGAAAGCGTTGGGGTCCAGGAACAGGAAGAGTTTTGTGTCCATTCGGATTGCAACAAATTAGAGCGAATGGGAAGAGGCTTGGGACCATTGGGATTGTGTAGAGTGGGAGTGAACGGGGTTTGGTGCCGATTCGGATTCTTCCAATTGAAAGCGAACAGGAAGGGTTTTGGGACCGTTGTCACTTTTGAGAATGACAGTGAAGAGGAGAGGGTTTGGTGTGCAGTGGGATCATGCAAAGTGGGAATGAACAGGAAGAGGATTGGAGCCATTGGGACTTGGTAGAGTATGAGTGACTGCGTAGGAATTTGGATCCATTAGGATTGCGTAGAGTGGGAGTGATCGGGAAGGTCTTTGCATTCATTAGAATTCTGTAGAGTGGAATTAGATGGGAAGGGATTTAGGTACAACATCATTAAAACGAGTGGAAATGAAGAGCATGGGATTTTGTGTCCATTGGGACTGTGTAGAGTGGTAGTGAATGGGAAGGGGTTTTGAAACCACTGGGATTGTGTGGTGTGAGATTGAATTGGAAGGGGTTTGGATCCATTGTGATTGTGTGGTGTGGAAGAGAATGGGAAGGGGTTTGGGCCGATTGGGATTTTGTAGAGGAGAGATGAATGGAAGGCAGATTAGTCCATTGGGATTGTGTGGATGAGAACGAGCAGGAAGAGGTTGGGGTCCACTGGGATTGTTGAGACCCAAAGGGAATCACAAGGGGAATGGATCCATTTGGACAATGTAGAATGGGAATTAATGGGAAACAGTTGGATTGTGTGGTGTGGGGTTGAACGGGAAAGGGCTTAGGTCTATTAGGATTGCATTAAGTGGGAGTGAATGGGAGTGAGGCTGAGTCCACTGGAATTGTGTAGAGTGAGAGTAAATGCAATGGGGTTTGGGTCCGTTGCGATTGTGGAGGTTGGGAGTGAATGGGAAGGAGTCTGAGTCCATTGGGTTGTGTAGAGTGGGAGTGAATGGGAAGGAGTCTGAGTCCATTGGGTTGTGTAGAGTGGGAGTGAACGGGAAGGTGTGTGAGTCCATTGCAACAATGTCGATTGTGAATCGTACGGGAACACTTTTAGCAAGAGTGAGGACTGCGGATGCTGGAGGTTAGAGTCGACAGAGTAGTGCTGGGAATCCACAACAGGTCAGGGAGCATCCGAGGAGCAGGAGAATCAACGTTTCAGGCAAAAGAAAAAACGCTTCTGAGAAGATATAGAGTTGGTTGGAATAGAAAGCAGTTGAGAACATTGAGTTTGTACAGAGAGCAAGTGAATGGGAAGGTGTTTGGTTGCATTTAGATTACACAAAGGAGTGAATACAGAGCCTTTGTGTCCAATGGGCTTGTGCACAGAAGGAGTGATCAGGAAGGGGGTCTGGGTCTGTCCGTTGGGATTTTTTAGAGTGGAGTTGAATGCAAAAGGGATTGTGTCCATTGGGAGTCCGTGGAGTGGGAGTGAACGGGCAATGGTTTGGGGTCCATTGGGATCATATAGAGTTGAAGCCAATGGAGTGGGCTTTTGATTCATTGGAATTGTGTAGCGTGGGAGTGAATGTAAAGTAATTTGGATCAATTGAGATTGTGTCGAGTGGCACTAATTGGAAGGTGTTTAGAGCCATTGAGATTGCGTAGACTGGGGACACACTGGAGGAACTCTGTGTCCATTGCAACTGAGGCGATTGGCAATGAACAGGAAGGTGCTTGGGTGGACTGGGAATGTGTCGACTGGGTTTGAAAGGGACGTGTATTAATCCATATTGGTTTGCAGAGTGAATTGGGAGACATTTGGACGTATACAGTGGGACTGAACACAAATGGTTTGTGTCAATTGGGCTTGTGGACAGAAGGAGCGAGCGGCAATGGGCCTGGGTCCAATGAGATTGAACGTGAATGCTTTTGTGTCGATGGCAATATTGTAGCGTGGGAGTGAACAGGAAGTGGTTTGAGTCAATTTGGATCGGGTACAACAGGAGTAAACTGGATGTGGATTGGGTCTATTAGGATTGGACAATGTTGGAGTGAATGGGGTGGTGGCTACGTTTCCACTGGGACTGTGTACGGTGGGAATAAATGAGAAGTGAATTGGGTCCAGTGGGCGGCACCGTGGTCAACATCGCTGCCTCAAAGCACCAGGGACCGGATTCGACTTGACCCTTGGCCGACTGGCTGTTTGGAGTTTGCACATTCATTATAGAATCCCTACAGTGTGGAGACTGGCCATTTGGCCCAAACATCTATTCTGACCCTCCGAAGCGTATCCTGCTTCGGCTCAATCCCCTATCCTATGACCGTATATTTCCCCTGGCTAATGCCCCTAACCCAGGCACCCTTGAACATTATGGGCCATTTAGCATGGCCAATTCATCGAGCATGTATATCTTTGGACAGTGAGAGGAAACCAGAGTAGCTGGAGGAAACTCACACGGATGTGGGGTGAAGGTGCAGACTCCGCACAGAAAGTCGCCCCGAGCCTATAATGGAAGCAGGGTCCCTGGCACTGTGAGGCAGTAGTGCTAACCACTGAGCCACCCTCGAGCCTGCATGGGATTCCTCCAGGTGCTCTGGGTAACTCCGATGGATTCGCTATGATCAATTTCCTATAGTATCCAGGGATGAGGAGGTTATGGTGGATTGGACATGCTAAATTGTCCTGTCGTGTCCAGGTATGTGAAGATTAGGGTGGGTTGGCCGTGCTCAGTTGACCTGTTATGTTCAGGGATGTGCAGATTAGGGTGGATTGGCTGTACTAAATTTTCCCGCAATGTGCAGGGATGTGCAGCTTAGGGTGGATTGGCTGTGTTAACTTGACCTGTAGTGATGAGAGATGTGCAGTTTCGGATGGATTGGCCGTGCTAAAACTATCTTGTAGTGCCCAATCGTTTGCAGGTTAGGGTGGATGCTAAATTGTCCTGTAGCGTACAGAGATGTGCAGGTCAGGGTGGATTACCATGCTAAATTGTCCCATATTGTCCAGGGATGTGGAGGTTAAGTTGTGTTGGCTTTGGGAAATTGCCCCATAGTGTCCAGGGGTGTGAAGGTTCGGGTGGGTTGGCCATAGGAAATTGTCCCGCAGTGTCCAGGGGTGTGCAGGCTAGGGTGGATTGGCCATAGGAAATTGTCCCACAGTGTCCAGGGGTGTGCAGGTTAAGGGTGTATTGGTCATGCTAATTTGTCCCATAGTGTCCAGGGGCAGGCTCGGTGGATTAGCCATGGTAAATGCAGCGAGACAAGGATGGGGTGTGTCTGGGAGGATTGATGTGGAAACAATGGGCTGAATGGTGTGCTTCCAGTCTATACGAATTCTACCTAATGTTGCAATGAATAGGAAGGGTGTCTAACCTTTGGGATAATGTTGCGGAGCTGGCTCGATTGATAGGCAAGAAGTCCGAATTTTGTGTTCATAAGATAGGGAAAGCTTTGCATGGTCCTTTTAAAAGGTGAGGTTTTTTTTTCTGTGATTAGAAATTTATAATGGACTTCTGCAAGCTGCAGCTTGAAAGTTTGCAAGGAAACAGAAACCACCCAAATTGAAATGCTTGCATCAAAAGGCCGAGCAGTTACAAGCAGCCGTTTTTACCAAGCCAACAAGCTTTTGCATTGAGCCAATCACTTTGAACCAGGCCCGTAGATATCAAATACCTACTAAACTAAAAATCTGATGCTTTTTGACAACATAGAACCAATCATATTGTCAGAAATATGGATATAAGATCAAGAATGTAAAAGGAAGGTGTCAGTTGGGTAAAGACCTAAGAGCTAGTTGCTGTCCACTCAGGATAACGGCCCTCAGCTCTGCAGAGAGAATCGCTGGCTTTCACAGCCTCCTCTCTGTTGAAGAGAAAGCACCGTTTCAATAACATTGGTACCAATGGCATATCGGGTGAAGACTCCTGACAGGCAAATCGATGGAGAAAGCGCAGAATATTGCAGAAGACGCGCAACCTGACTGTTATTTCGAGAGAATGAACGCATTGTTTTATCTGAGTGGGACTTGCATCTATTGGAACAGCAAAACATGCGAATCTTGTTTTATTCGTGAATATGTTAGTAGTTAGCAAGGATTTATTCAGTTTGGTAAGAGTTGATTTAAGTGAGATTAATAAATTGGTACTTGTTGATGATAAAGTAGAGTCAGTGGTTTATTTTATTTGACCACTAGATGTCACTGAAAGCAGGTTTCATGACTTCATGCACTACTTTTACAGATTATAGTGCGTGTTGTTCCTCCTTGGGTGTTTCAGCATTAATTCTCAGAAGTAGTGGGGGTAGGGAGTCAATCACCACTTTATAACAGATCTGGGGCTTCGGTCCAGGATTTTGGACTGGGGTATAGACGGATTTGAAAAGATGTAGGGCACAAAATGTCCCAGCAGATGAAAACAGACTTGGTGTCTAATGTCCTAGACCTTTAACTAAAACTGATTCGAGAAGTGGAACAGTGAGCAATACAGCAACATACAGGCCCTTCGGCCCCAGACGTTGTGCCAACGTTTTATCCGACTCTTACATCAAAGTAATGTATATAACCTTCACTGTACTGCATTTCATGTGGCTATCTCAGAGTCGGTTAAATGTCCCCATTGTGTCTGACTCTACCACCACTGCTAGCAGTAAATTCTAAACACCCACCACTCTCTGAGTAAAGAACTTACCTCTGACGTCTCCTCTAAAACTTCCTCCAATTTTGCTCCCTTGTGATAAACATTTCCACCATTGGGAAACATCTCTGGTGGCCCAGCCTAGCTATGCCTCTCAACATCTTGTATACTTCTATCAAGCCACCTCTCATTTTTCACTCCAATAAGAAAAGTCCTTGCTCCCTCAACGTTTCTTCATTAGACTTGCTGTGCAGTCCAGGCAGCACCCTGGTAAATCTCCTCTGCACCCTCTCTAAAGCTTCCACATCTTCACAGTGACGAGGCGACCATAACTGAACTCAATGCTCCAAGTGTGATCTAATCAGGGTGTTACAGAGCTGCAACATCAACTGGCAGCTCTTAAACTCAATCCCCCCCCTGCTAATGCAAGACAACACACCATACGCCTGCTTACCAACCTGACCAACTTGAGAGAGATCTACGGACATGGAACGCAAGATCCCTCTGTTCCTCCACACTGCCAAGAATCCTGCCTTTAACCGATATTCTGTAGGCAAATTCGAAAGATTCACTCTCCAAAGTGAGTCACTTCACACTTTCCCAGGTTGAACTCCATCCATCGCTTATCAGCCCAGCTCTGCATCCTGTCGGCACGGTGGCACAGTGGTTAGCACTGCTGCCTCACAGCTCCAGAGACCCGGGTTCAAATCCCGCCTCAGGCGACTGACTGTGTGGAGTTTGCACCTTCTCCCCGTGTCTGCGTGGGTTTCCTCAGGGTGCTCCGGTTTCCTTCCACAGTCCAAAGATGTGCAGGGTCAGGTGAATTGGCCGTGCTAAATTGCCCGTACTGTTAGGTAAAGGATAAATGTAGGGGTATGGGTGGGTTGCGCTTTGGCGGGTCGGTGTGGACTTGTTGGGCCGAAGGGCCTGTTTCCACACTGTAAGTAATCTAATCTAATCTAATCTGTCAATGTCCCGTTGCAATCTACAACAGCCCTCCACACTAACCAAAACTCCACTAAGCTTCATGTCATTGGCAGACTTATCAAAGTACCCTTTCGCGTCATCATTCAAGTCATTGATAAAACGCACATGGAAAATCTGTATAATTTCGGTTGCATATTGTTGGATAAATCAAGAGTTGGGGAAATGTTTTTTTACATTGTTGAAGTGGTTCCGGGCATGAAGAAGCTTCCCAAATTTGCCAAGTAAGTTACGAAAGGCAAGAAAGGGTGACACTTGCAGAACTTGGGTTTCACATTGGGTTTAACTCGGGATAATAGAAAATTGAAATTGTAACTGAGTTAACCAAGCAGTTAGGAATACCAGAGAAACAATTGAGTGTGGTGGAGTGAGGAAAAAAAAATCAAATTCTGAATAAGACAATTGGAGTCAGAAAGTGAAACTGAAAGGGAAAGAAAGGGAGAAGAAGGGGGACTGAAACGGTTTTGAATTAGAGTTAAAAGCAATGGAAAAGGAAAGTGAACGAAGCTGAGGAATAAAATGAAAAAGAGAAGGATGGGAGAAAGTACTCCCATCTTCTGAACTCCAGAGGTTGGCAATTAGACAGGAAAGTCGGTGTAACAGGATGGAGGGGCAGAAAGGAGGTAGATTTAGTGGGGAGGATAGTATGATGAGCCAACTCATCATAGCCAAAGACCAGGTGGGATATTTACGAATATGTCCAAACTTTACCAAAACTCGATGAAAAAAGCTACAGAAGCCTTGTTCATTTTCCTTTGAGAAATTGGCTAACCAGACGAAATGGCCGGATTCCGTGTAGGTGATGCTGATTCAGACCAAGTTGTTGGCAGGGCTAGTGAGGCGTTCGCAGCCCTGTCAGAGGAGATGTTAGGAGAATATGAAGCAGTATTCAATGCGCGTTTCATTGCCTACGGATTGGTATCAGAAACATTTAGGCAACAATTCAGAAATGTACAGAAGGAACCAGGTCAGACATATGCCGAGTTTAAAAGAATTAAATTGAGCAACTTCCACAGATGGGATGAGAGAATGAAAGGTACACAAGATATACGAAGCTCTTAGAGACAGGGACTCATGATGAGTAACAGAAAGACGAAACAGTGAGAACAGCTGCAGAGATGGCGGGTGAATACCCATTGATGCATAAATCGAAATCTGGATTCCGATAGCAATTTCATCTGGCGAGGGATAGAGATTGAGAAAGAAGGAGATCCTCAAAATAAAAATAAAAGTGCATCAGAATGGGAAGAGTTTAGCCCAGGTGAATAAAGGAGAAAGTGAGGTCTGCAGATGCTGGAGATCAGAGCTGAAAATGTGTTGCTGGAAAAGCGCACTGAAGAAAGGGCTTAGTGGTTAGTGTGGTTAGTGTGGAGGGCTGTTGTAGATTGCAACGGGACATTGACAGATTAGATTAGATTAGATTAGATTAGATTACTTACAGTGTGGTAAGCCCTGAAGAAAGGGCTTACGCCCGAAGCGTCGATTCTCCTGTTCCCTGGATGCTGCCTGACCTGCGCTTTTCCAGCAACACATTTTCAGCACAGGTGAATAAAGAACCCCAAGAGGGTGGAGAGGAGGTGAAAGACCTCAGGTAATTTCACTGCAGTCAGGGGGGGGTGACACAACGTTTCAGAGAGGCACTGGGACAAAGGATGCGGGAAAAGAGCCTAAACCGTTGGGATTAGTTAAGGTAGGGAAAGAAATCCCAGGAGAAGCTGTAGGAGAGTGCACTGCCTCTTCAGGGGCGGGATAGTGAGATAGCGTCCAATCTTTTCAAAGAATTCACATGTGTGGGTCAAGTTTATTCAGTGAGACCAGAAGGAGTAGGTAACAAAGTTGAGAGATACGGGAGATAATCTGTCTAATGGTAAGATATTCGCACTCCTGAAATATTTTCCGAGAGATAGTAATCTTGGGAATGAATGGAGACAGGAGTAGTGTCTCCCTGTGTTGGATAAGGCCAGAACGTCCAGTCAAAATTGGGGAAGAAGCGATAGTGGGAGTGATGGAAAAAAATGGGTATCCTGGGAATCCAGTTTATTCTTGGAAATGATGTAGCTCGATCACGGGCCGGAGTGAAGCCTGGTGTCGTGCAAATGCCAGGAAACAAAAACGGAGAACTGAGGAGTCAAAGATATCCTGGGATTTTTCCCGGAGTGTGTGGTGACAGGATGTCACAGCCATAAGTTAAGACAAGAAGGGAAAACAGAAAGGTGAAGGAGTTGAGGCCGGGTTAGAACATAGAACAAAGAACATAGAACAATACAGCACAGAACAGGCCCTTCGGCCCACGATGTTGTCCTAGCTTAAGCACCCATCCATGTACCTATCCAATTGCCGCTTAAAGGTCACCAATGATTCTGACTCTACCACTCCCACAGGCAGCGCATTCCATGCCCCCACCACTCTCTGGGTAAAGAACCTACCCCTGACATCTCCCCTATACCTTCCACCCTTCACCTTAAATTTATGTCCCCTTGTAACACTCTGTTGCAGCCGGGGAAAAGGTTTCTGACTGTCTACTCTATCTATTCCTCTGATCATCTTATAAACCTCTATCAAGTCACCCCTCATCCTTCGCCGTTCCAACGAGAAAAGGCCTAGCACTCTCAACCTAATCTCGTACGACCTATTCTCCATTCCAGGCAACATCCTGGTAAATCTTCTCAAAACCCTCTCCAAAGCTTCCACATCTTTCCTAAAGTGAGGCGACCAGAACTGCACACAGTACTCCAAATGTGGCCTAACCAAAGTCCTGTACAGTTGCAACATCACTTCACGACTCTTGAATTCAATCCCTCTGCTAATGAACGCTAATACACCATAGGCCTTCTTACAAGCTCTATCTACCTGAGTGGCAACTTTCAAAGATCTATGTACATAGACCCCAAGATCCCTCTGTTCCTCCACCTCACTAAGAACCCTACCGTTAACCCTGTATTCCGCATTCTTATTTGTCTTTCCAAAATGGACAACCTCACACTTGGCAGGGTTGAACTCCATCTGCCACTCCTCAGCCCAGCTCTGCATCATATCTAAGTCCCTTTGCAGCCGACAACAGCCCTCCTCACTATCCATCTGACATCCTGTTTGATGAGATGGTGAAGGAAAAGCCTTAAGCAGGCACAGAATCAGACAGAGGTGCTTTGTTGTGAAAGATTTATGAATGTATCACACACAAAAAAAAAATAGATGAGATGATAAAATATTGATGTAATAACGCATACTTGGAAAAGGATTCCGAGCGTATTTCGGAATGCTACGCCATTAAAGATAAAATCATACGGCAGAAATGGAGACCTTGGCAATTAGTGCAGATTAGGAAATGGGCGGAAGTTCACAGACAGGAATTGTTGTGGGCAGTGCATGAATTACGTATAGCAGGTCAGCTAGGAATGAAGAGGGCTCAGGCTAAGATACAAAAGCAGTTTAATTGGTCTGGGGTACACAAAGATGTCCCTGCCATATGTGTCACATGGTCGGAAATCCACAGGCGGTGGTAAAACCAGCGCCTTCGATGCCAGTTCCCGCATTTGAAGAACTTTTTACACGGGTCAGAATGGATTGTGTTGGACCTCACCCTAAAACTGTGAACTAGCATTTGCTCTACGTAACGGGTGTGTCTACCAGGTGTCTAGAGGCAATTCCACGATGGAATGTCAAGGAATAAGGTTTCCAGGGGAGTTGCTTGCTTTCTTACCCGCTATGGATTGGCGAGGGAGATGCAGTCACACCCACGGTCAAGTAAATTAAGCGAATCAAAGATAGTGTGGACATCAAACACCTTAAATCAAGTGCATGCCATCCTGCGTCTCAGGGAGTACTGGAAAGGTGGCCTCAGACACTAAACACCGTGCTGAATATATTGCTAGAATTATCTAACTGATCAGAATAAAGATATCCCATTTATCTTCTTTGCTATAAGAGATGCTCCAAATGAATTGACTCAGTTTCTGCCGTTTGAATTGATATTGCCACATGAACTAAGAGAGCCTTTCAAATTAATGAAGGAAAAGTTAATGGGTCCAAAATCAGAGATCTTACAGTTCGACTACGGATCTGAGGTGAGAGAAAGGTTAAACAAAGTTCTTGAATGAGTCAGGCAACTTTCGAATGTGGGACAGCACCGCGTGAAGCAAGTCGAAGATTTTAATAATCTGAAATTCGTACACTTGGCCGTGTGGATAAAGTTTTGGTCCTGTTACCAGTGGTTGGAGATCCCTTCAAAACACGGTTTAGTGGTCCCTATCAGATTGAAAAATAAAATCAGGTGAATTATCTGGTAAAAATGGCAGATAGAAAACAAAATAATGTGCTGTGTATATCATGTGAACATGCCGATATATTACTATGACAGGGAAAGGGGGGGAGTAACAGATATTACTTAGTGACACTCAGAGTGAGGAAACAAATCCAGATGATTCAGATTTTAATGTCCCTCTCAATAAATTGACTCATGAGGATTTCGTCATGGAGTGGGACAGGGTAGTGAGCTGTCTATCCCAGGAACAGTGAACTGAATTGAAAAAAAAATCGTTCCAGAGCTATGAGGACTTATGCAGGAATAGAATGTCATATTACACGAGGTTGCCATAGTGTTTGCTGTTCCAATAAAAGAACACCCCGACAGGCTAAATCCTCTCAAAGCAGTGCAGATTCAGAAGGAAGTGGGGGAAGCACGGTGGCTCAGTGGTTAGCATTGCTTCCTCACTGTGCCAGTGACCTGGGCTCAATTCTGGCCTCAGACGTCGATCTGTGTGGAGTTTGCACATTCTCCCCGTATCTGCATGGGTTTCCTCCTGGTGCTCCAGTTTCTTCCCACAATCCAAAGATATGCAGGTTATGCCATGCTAAATTGCCTATAGTGTTCAGGGATGTATGGGTTAGGTGCTTTGTAAATGTAGAGAAAAGGGGAAATGATTTTGCGGGGATACTCTTCAGAGGGTCAGTGTGGACTTGTTGCACTGAAGAGGCTGTTTCCACACTGTAGGGATTCTATGATTCTAAGCAATGTTCCAAGGGGACATCCTCGAGATGATTCAAAGCAAATAGAGTACACCAATTGTACTGGTTTCTAAACCTGATGATACTCAACAATTCTGTATAGATCATCGGAATTCCAACACCATGCCTCAAACTAACTCGTTCCCAATTCCAAGACTGGAGGATTGTGAGGACAACGTGGGGCAATCCACATACATCACAAAGTTGGGCATACTGTGCAGTTACTAGCAAATACCTTTGTCAGAGAGAGCAAAATAAGCTTTGGCTTTTACAGTGCTGTGTATATCATGTGAACATGCTGAAATATGACCATGACAGGGAAAGGGGGAGGGGGGGGGGAAGTAAGAGATATTAGTTAGTGACACTCAGAGTGAGGAAACAAATCCAGATGACTCAGATTTTAATGTCCCTCTCAATAAATTGACTCATGAGGAATTCGTCAAGGAGTGGGACAGGGTAGTGAGCTGTCTATCCCAGGACTCAAAGAGTCCTACAGGATAGGGACAGATGCTTTGGCTCAAACTGGACTATGCTGAACAAAATGTCCATCTACGCGAAACTCATTGACCTGCACTTGGCCCATGTACATCTAATCCATTGCTCTTCATGCTTTGTTTTGTCCCAGTGCCTTGTCAATGTTGTTAATGTATCCGCCTCAACCACTTCTGCCGGTAGCTCATTTCACACCTTTGCCACACTCGGTTAAAAAAAAAGTTGCCCCACAGGTTTGTGCTTTTCCCTCTGATCTTAAACTGACGCCCTCTCATCCTCGATTCATCAATCCTGGGGGAAAAAAAAAGACTAAATGGATTGATCATTTCCATGCCTCTCATGATCTTATCCACCTCCATAAGGTCCGCTCTCGGTCTTTGCACTCGAAAGAAAATATGTCCGAGCTTGTGTAAACTCTCCCGATAACTTAGACCTAGCAATACCCTTGGAAATTTATTTTGCATTCTTTCCAGTTTAGTAACACCCTTGCTATGACAAGGTAACAAAAAGTGAGTGCAATACTCCAAGTGCAGCCTCATCAATGTCTGTATAAATGCAACACAGTGTCCCAACTTCTATACTCAGTGCCGTGATGAATGAAGACCAATGTGCCAAAACATTTCTTCACTGCCCTGTCTACCTGTGACTCCACTTTCAAAAAATTCTGAATGTGAACTCCAAGATCCCTCTGTTCCACTACATTCCTTAATGATCTACCTCCAGTGCAAAAGTAAACTCCTCCAGCCCTTACAGCCCGTCCCTGTCACTGTCACCTCTGCCGGACGCTACATCAGTTCTTTATCTCTGTAACATCCTCCAGCACCTGCACTACCTCCTTATCTCTGTCATCCACTAGCCACTACAGCCTCCCCCTATCTCTGTAACCCCCTGCAGCCCCGAAACACCCTCACTATCGCTGTAGACCCGTCCAAACCTCTCCAACTCGGCAGTCTCCTCCAGCCCAGCCTTTCGCACCCTATCACTGACACCTTCGCCAGATGCTACATACATTCCCTGTCTCATAACCTCTTCCAGACCTCCCACCACCTCACTATTTCTGAAACTCCCTCCAACCCCTACACCCCCTCCTTATCTCTGTTACTCCCAGCCCCAACATTCATTCCATATCTCTGTAACCTCCTCGAGCCCTTTTAAACCCTCCCTATATCTGCATAGCCTTCCAGGCCCAATACCTCCTCCCTATCTCTGTCGCCTCTTCCAAAACCCACACCCCTCCTGATCTAATTAAGCTCTTCCAATCCCTGAACCCCTCTTTGTCTCAGTGATCCCATCAAGCCGCATCCCGTCTTCTCCCTATCTCTGTAACCTCCACAACCCCGACCCCATTCATGTCTCTGTAACACTCTCCAGCCCAGACACCCCCTCCCCATCTCTATAGCATCCTCCAACCCCTACACCCCCTCCCGATCTCTGAAATCCAATCCCGCCCCTACATCCTCTCCCTAAATCTGTAACCACCTCCAGCCCATGACCATCGCTATCTCTTCAGCCCCTACACTCTATCTCTGTAACCTCCTCCAGCCGGTATACCCCCTCACTATCTCTGTATCCCCCTCCAGCCCCGACACCTCCTCAGTACCTTTGTTGCCTGCTCCAGTACCCACAAACCTCCTGATCTAAGTAGCCTCCTCAAATCCCTCCACCCTTCTCTATCTCTGTAAACTCCTCCAACGCCTTCACTGCCTCCCAATCTCTGTAACTCATTCCAGCCCATGCACCCCCTCACTATCTCTGTAACCTCCTCCAGCCCTTACACCCCTCCCTATCTCTGTAACCCCCTCCGGCCCCTACCCCCTTCCTTATCTCTGTAAACCCCTACACCCCCTCACCATCTCTGTAATCCCTCCAGCCCCTACACCCCCTCCCTATCTCTGTAACCCCCTCCGGCCCTTACACCCCCTCCCTATCTCTGTAAACCCCCACACCCCCTCACCATCTCTGTAATCCCTCCAGCCCCTACACCCCCTCCCTATCTCTGTAACCCCCTCCAGCCCTTACACCCCCTCCCTATCTCTGTAAACCCCTACACCCCCTCACCATCTCTGTAATCCCTCCAGCCCCTAAACCCCCTCCCTATCTCTGTAACCCCCTCCGACCCCTACACCCCCTCCCTATCTCTGTAACCCCCTCCGGCCCCTACCTCCTTCCTTATCTCTGTAAACCCCTCCAGCCCCTGCACCGCCTCCCTATCTCTGTAAACCCCTACACCCCCTCACCATCTCTGTAATCCCTCCGGCCCCTACACTCCCTCCCTATCTCTGTAACCCCCTCCAGCCCCTATACTCCCTCTCTATCTCTGTAACCCCCTCCAGCCCCTACACCCCCTCACCATCTCTTTAACCCCCTCCAGCCCCCTACACTCCCTCCCTATCTCTGTAACCCCCTTCAGCCCCTGCACCCCCTTCCTATATGTTACGTC
>NW_028270179.1:40076900-40174400 GCF_037043375.1 Chiloscyllium plagiosum
TTATTCTGTATATAAACCACCCCGAACCACTCGATTAGATTCCAGTCTGTAAATCCCTCCCGGGTATCTGTTATTCTGTATATAAACCACCCCGAACCCCTCGATTAGATTCCAGTCTGTAACTCACTCCTGGGTATCTGTTATTCTGTCTATAAACCACTCCGAACTCCTCGATTAGATTCCAATCTGTAACTCACTCCTGGGTATCTGTTATTCTGTATATAAACCACCCTGAACCCCTTGATTAGATTCCTGTCTGAAATTCCCTCCTGGGTACCTGTTATTCTGTATATAAACCACTCCGAACCACTCGATTCGATTCCAATCTGTAACTCCCTCCCGGGTATCTGTTATTCTGTATATAAACCACCCCGAACCTCTCGATTAGATTCCAGTCTGTAACTCCCTCCCGGGTATCTGTTATTCTGTATATAAACCACTCCGAAACCCTCGATTCGATTCCAACCTGTCACTCCCTCCCGGTTATCCGTTATTCTGTATATAAACCACCCTGACACCCTTGATTAGATTCCAGTCTGTAACTCACTCCCGGGTATCTGTTATTCTGTATATAAACCACTCCGAACCCCTCATCTGATTCCAGTCTGTTACTCCCTCCCAGGTATCTGTTATTCTGTATATACACCATGCCGAACCCCTCAATTAGATTCCAGTCTGTAAATCCCTCCCGGGTATCTGTTATTCTGTATATAAACCACCCCGAACCCCTCGATTAGATTCCTGTCTGTAACTCCCTCCGGTGTATCTGTTATTCTGTATGTAAACCACCCTGAACCCCTCGATTAGATTCCAGTCTGTAACTCCCTCCCGGGTATCTGTTATTCTGTATATAAACCAGCCCGAACGCCTCGATTAGATTCCGGTCTGTAACTTCCTCCGGTGTATCTGTTATTCTGTATATAAACCACCCCGAACCCCTGGATTAGATTCCAGTCTGTCACTCCCTCCCGGGTATCTGTTATTCTTTATATAAACCTCCCTGAACCCCTCCATCTGATTCCAGTCTGTATCTCCCTCCCAGGTATCTGTTATTCTGTATATAAACCACATAGAACCCCTCGATTAGATTCCAGTCTGTAACTCCCTCCTGGGTATCTGTTATTCTGTATATAAACCACCCTGCAACCCTCGATTAGATTCCAGTATGTAACTCCCTCCCGGGTATCTGTTATCTGTATATAAACCTCCCTGAATCCCTCGATTAGATTCCAGTCTGTAACTCCCTCCCGGGTATCTGTTATTCTGTATATAAACCACCCTGAACCCCTCGGTTAGATTCCAGTCTGTAACTCCCTCCCACGTATCTGTCATTCTGTATTTAAATCACCCCGAACCCCTCGATTAGATTTCAGTCTGTAATTCCCCCCCGGGTATCTGTTATTCTCAATATACAGCACCCCGAAGCCATCGATTAGATTCCAGTCTGTAACTCCCTCCCGGGTATCTGTTATTCTGTTTTTAAACCACCCTGAACCCCTCGATTAGATTCCAGTCTGTAACTCCCTCCCGGATATCTTTTATTCTGTATATAAACCACCCTGAACCCCTCGATTAGATTCCAGTCTGTAACTCCCTCCCGGATATCTGTTATTCTGTATATAAACCACCCCGAACCCCTCGATTAGATTCCAGTCTGTAACTCCCTCCCGGGTATCTGTTATTCTGTATATAAACCACCCTGAACCCCTCGATTAGATTCCAGTCTGTAACTCACTCCCGGGTATCTGTTATTCTGTATATAAACCACTCCGAACTCCTCGATTAGATTCCAATCTGTAACTCACTCCTGGGTATCTGTTATTCTGTACATAAACCTTCTTGAACCCCTCATCTGATTCCAGTCTGTAACTCCCTCCTAGGTATCTGTTATTCTGTATATACACCATGCCGAACCCCTCGATTAGATTCCAGTCTGTAAATCCCTACCGGGTATCTGTTATTCTGTATATAAACCACCCCGAACCCCTCGATTAGATTCCAGTCTGTAACTCCCTCCCGTGTATCTGTTATTCTGTATTTTAACCACTCCGAACCCCTCGATTAGATTCCAGTCTGTAACTCCCTCCCGGGTATCTGTTATTCTGAATATAAAACGCCCCGAACCCCTTGATTAGATTCCAGTCTGTAACTCTCTTCCAGGTATCTGTTATTCTGTATATAAACCACCCCGAACCCCTCGATTAGATTCCAGCCCATCACTCCCTCCCGGGATCTGTTATTCTATATATAAACCACCCCGAACCCCTCGATTAGATTCCAGTCTGTAACTCCCTCCGGTGTATCTGTTATTCTGTATATAAACAACCACGAACCCCTCGATTAGATCTCAATCTGTAACTCACTCCTGGGTATCTGTTATTCTGTACATAAACCTCCCAGAAACCCTCGATTACATTCCAGTCTGTAACTCACTCCCGGGTATCTGTTATTCTGTATATAAACTACACAGAACCCTTCAATTAGATTCCAGTCTGTAACTCCCTCCCGGATATCTGTTATTCTGTATATAAACCACCCTGAAACCCACGATTAGATTTGAGTCTGTAATGACCTCTTGTGTATCTGTTATTCTGTATATAAACCACCCCGGACCCCTCGATTAGATTCCAGTCTGTAACTCCCTCCCGGGGTGTCTGTTATTCTGTATATAAACCACCCTGAACCCCTCGATTAGATTCCAGTCTGTAACTCCCTCCCGGGTATCTGTTATTCTGTATATAAACCACCCTGAAACCCTCGATTAGATTCCAGTCTGTAACTCCCTCCCGGGTATCTGTTATTCTGTATATAAACCACCCTGAACCCCTCGATTAGATTCCAGTCTGTAACTCCCTCCCAAGTATCCGTTATTCTGTATATAAACCACCCTGAACCCCTAGATTAGATTCCAGTCGATAACTCCCTCCCAGGTATCTGTTATTGTAAATATACACCACCCCGAACCCCTCGATTAGATTCCAGTCTGTAATTCCCTCCCGGATATCTGTTATTCTGTATATAAATCACCCTGAACCCCTCGATTAGATTCCTGTCTGTAATTCCCTCCCGGATATCTGTTATTCTGTATATAAATCACTCTGAAACCCTCGATTAGATTCCAGTCTGTAACTACCTCTTGTGTATCTGTTATTCTGTATATAATCCTCCCTGAACCCCTCCATCTGTTTCCAGTCTGTAACTCCCTCCTGTGTATCTGTTATTCTATATATAAACTACCCTGAACGCCTCGATTAGGTTCCGGTCTGTAATTACCTCTTGTGTATCTGTTATTCTGTATATAAACCACCCCTAAACCCTCGATTGGATTCCAGTCCATTACTCCGTCCCGGGTATATGTTATTCTGTATATAAACCACCCTGAACCCCTCCATCTGATTCTAGTCTGTAACTTCCTCCCAGGTATCTGTTATTCTGTATATAAACCGCCCTGAACCCCACAATGAGATTCCAGTCTGTAACTCCCTCCCGGGGTATATCTGATATTCTAAATATACACCACTCCGAAACCCTCGATTAGATTCCAATCTGTAACTCCCTCCCGGGTATCTGTTATTCTGTATATAAACCACCCCGAACCCCTCGAATAGATTCCAGTCTGTAACTCCCTCCCGGGTATCTGTTATTCTGAATATAAACCACCCTGAAAACCTCGATTAGATTCCAGTCTGTAACTCCCTCCCAGGTATCTGTTATTGTAAATATACACCACCCCGAACACCTCGATTAGATTCCAGTCTGGAACTCCCTCCCGGGCATCTGTTATTCTGTATATAAACCACCCTGAACCCCTCGATTAGATTCCAGTCTGTAACTCCCTCCCAGGTGTCTGTTATTCTGTGTGGAAACCACGCCGAACCCTTCGATTACATTCCAGTCTGTAACTCCTTCCCGGGTATCTGTTATTCTGTATATAAACCACCCTGAACCCCTCAGTTAGATTCCAGTCTGTAACTCCCTCCCTGGTGTCTGTTATTCTGAATATAAACCACCCCGAACCCCTCGATTAGATTTCAGTCTGTAACTCCCTCCCAGGTATCTGTCATTCTGTATTTAAATCACCCCGAACCCCTCGATTAGATTTCAGTCTGTAATTCCCCCCCAGGTATCTGTTATTCTCAATATACAGCACCCCGAACCCATCGATTAGATTCCAGTCTGTAACTCCCTCCTGGGTATCTGTTATTCTGTATATAAACCACACAGAACCCCTCGATTAGATTCCAGTCTGTAACTCCCTCCCGGATATCTTTTATTATGTATATAAACCACCACGAACCCCTCGATTAGATTCCAGTCTGTAACTCCCTCCCGGGTAACTGTTATTCTGTATATAAACCACCCTGAATCCCTCGATTAGATTCCATCCCGTCACTCCCTCCCGGTTATCCGTTATTCTGTATATAAACCACCCTGAAACCCTTGATTAGGTTCCAGTCTGTAACTCACTCCCGGGTGTCTGTTATTCTGTATATAAACCTCCTTGAACCCCTCATCTGATTCCAGTCTGTAACTCCATCTCGGGTATCTGTTATTCTGTATAAAAACCACTCCGAAACCCTCGATTAGATTCCAACCTGTCAATCCCTCCCGGTTATCCGTTATTCTGTACATAAACCACCCTGAAACCCTTGATTAGATTCCAGTCTGTAACTCACTCCTGGGTATCTGTTATTCTGTACATAAACCTCCTTGAACCCCTCATCTGATTCCAGTATGTAACTCCCTCCCAGGTATCTGTTATTCTGTATATAAACAACCCCGAACCACTCGATTAGATTCCAGTCTGTAAATCCCTCCCGGGTATCTGTTATTCTGTATATAAACCACTCCGAACTCCTCGATTAGATTCCAATCTGTAACTCACTCCTGGGTATCTGTTATTCTGTACATAAACCTCCTTGAACCCCTCATCTGATTCCAGTCTGTAACTCCCTCCTAGGTATCTGTTATTCTGTATATACACCATGCCGAACCCCTCGATTAGATTCCAGTCTGTAAATCCCTACCGGGTATCTGTTATTCTGTATATAAACCACCCTGAACCCCTTGATTAGATTCCTGTCTGAAATTCCCTCCTGGGTATCTGTTATTCTGTATATAAACCACTCCGAACCCCTCAATTAGATTCCAATCTGTAACTCCCTCCCAGGTATCTGTTATTGTGTATATAAACCTCCTTGAACCCCTCATCTGATTCCAGTCTGTAACTCCATCCCGGATATCTGTTATTCTGTATATAAACCACTCCGAACCACTCGATTAGATTCCAATCTGTAACTCCCTCCCAGGTATCTGTTATTGTGTATATAAACCTCCTTGAACCCCTCATCTGATTCCAGTCTGTAACTCCATCCCGGGTATCTGTTATTCTGTATATAAACCACTCCGAAACCCTCGATTCGATTCCAACCTGTCACTCCCTCCCGGTTATCCGTTATTCTGTATATAAACCACCCTGACACCCTTGATTAGATTCCAGTCTGTAACTCACTCCCGGGTAACTGTTATTCTGTATATAAACCACTCCGAACCCCTCGATTAGATTCCAATCTGTAACTCACTCCTGAGTATCTGTTATTCTGTAAATAAACCTCCTTGAACCCCTCATCTGATTCCAGTCTGTTACTCACTCCCAGTTATCTGTTATTCTGTATATACACCATGCCGAACCCCTCGATTAGATTCCAGTCTGTAAATCCCTCCCGGGTATCTGTTATTCTGTATATAAACCACCCCGAACCCCTCGATTAGATTCCTGTCTGTAATTCCCTCCGGTGTATCCTTTATTCTGTATATAAACCACCCTGAACCCCTCGATTAGATTCCAGTCTGTAACTCCCTCCCAGGTATCAGTTATTCTGTATGTAAACCACCCCGAAACCCTCGATTAGATTCCAGTCTGTAACTCCCTCCCAGGTATCTGTTATTCTGTATGTAAACCACCCCGAATCCCTCGATTAGATTCCTGTCTGTAACTCCCTACCAGGTATATGTTATTCTAAATATACACCAACCCGAAACCCTCGATTAGATTCCAGTCTGTAATTCCCTCCCGGGTATCTGTTATTCTATATATAAATTGCCCCGAATTCCTCGATTAGATTCCAGTCTGTAACTCCCTCCCAGGTGTCTGTTATTCTGTGTATAAAACACCCCAAATCCCTTGAATACATTCCAGTCCATAACTCCCTCCCAGGTTTCTGTTATTCTGTATATAAACCTCCCTGAAACCCTCGATTAGATTCCAGTCCGTAACTCCCTCCCGGGTATCTGTTATTCTGAATATAAAACGCCCCGAACCCCTTGATTAGATTCCAGTCTGTAACTCCCTCCCAGGTATCTGTTATTCTGTATATAAACCACCCCGAACCCCTCGATTAGATTCCAGCCCATCACTCCCTCCCGGGATCTGTTATTCTATATATAAACCACCCTGAATCCGTCGATTAGATTCCAGTCTGTAACTCACTCCCGGGTATCTGTTATTGTGTATATAAACCACCCCGAACCCCTCGATTAGATTCCAGTCTGTAACTCCCTCCGGTGTATCTGTTATTCTGTATATAAACCACCCTGAAACCCACGATTAGATTTGAGTCTGTAATGACCTCTTGTGTATCTGTTATTCTGTATATAAACCACCCCGGACCCCTCGATTAGATTCCAGTCTGTAACTCCCTCCCGGGAATCTGTTTTTCTGTATATAAATCACCCCTAACCCCTCGATTAGATTCCAGTCTGTAACTCCCTCCCTGGTATCTGTTATTCTGTATATAAACCACCCTGAACCCCTAGATTAGATTCCAGTCGATAACTCCCTCCCAGGTATCTGTTAATGTAAATATACACCACCCCGAACCCCTCGATTAGATTCCAGTCTGTAATTCCCTCCCGGATATCTGTTATTCTGTATATAAATCACCCTGAAACCCTCGATTAGATTCCAGTCTGTAACTACCTCTTGTGTATCTGTTATTCTGTATATAATCCTCCCTGAACCCCTCCATCTGTTTCCAGTCTGTAACTCCCTCCTGTGTATGTGTTATTCTGTATATAAACTACCCTGAACGCCTCGATTAGGTTCCGGTCTGTAATTACCTCTTGTGTATTTGTTATTCTGTATATAAACCACCCCTAAACCCTCGATTAGATTCCAGTCCATTACTCCGTCCCGGGTATATGTTATTCTGTATATAAACCACCCTGAACCCCTCCATCTGATTCTAGTCTGTAACTTCCTCCCAGGTATCTGTTATTCTGTATATAAACCGCCCTGAACCCCACAATGAGATTCCAGTCTGTAACTCCCTCCCGGGGTATATCTGATATTCTAAATATACACCACTCCGAAACCCTCGATTAGATTCCAATCTGTAACTCCCTCCCGGGTATCTGTTATTCTGTATATAAACCACCCCGAACCCCTCGAATAGATTCCAGTCCATAACTCCCTCCCGGATATCTGTTATTCTGAATATAAACCACCCTGAACCCCTCGATTAGATTCCAGTCTGTAACTCGCTACCAGATATCTGTTATTCTGTATATAAACCACCCTGAACCCCTCCATCTGATTCTAGTCTGTAACTTCCTCCCAGGTATCTGTTATTCTGTATATAAACCGCCCTGAACCCCACAATGAGATTCCAGTCTGTAACTCCCTCCCGGGGTATATCTGATATTCTAAATATACACCACTCCGAAACCCTCGATTAGATTCCAGTCTGTAACTCCCTCCCAGGTATCTGTTATTCTGTATATAAACCACACTGAACCCCTCGATTGGATTCCAGTCTGTAACTCCCTCCCGGGTATCTGTTATTCTGTAAATAAACCGCCCCGAACCCCTCGACTAGATTCCAGTCTGTAACTCCCTCCCGGGTATCTGTTATTCTGTATATAAACCACACTGAACACCTCGATTAGATTCCAGTCTGTAACTCCCTCCCGGGTATCTGTTATTCTAAATATAAACCACCCCGAATCCCTCGATAAGATCCCAATCTGTAACTCATTCCTGGGTATCTGTTATTCTGAACATAAACCTCCCAGAAACCCTCGATTAGATTCCAGTCTGTAACTCACTCCCGGGTATCTGTTATTGTGTATATAAACTACCTCAAACCCCTCGATTAGATTCCAGTCTGTAACTCCCTCCCAGGTATCTGTTATTCTGTATATAAACCACAAGAACCCTTCGATTAGATTCCAGTCTGTAACAACCTGCCGGGTATCTGTTATTCTGTATATAAACCACCCTGAAACCCTCGATTAGATTCCTGTCTGTAACTCCCTCCCGGGTATCTGTTATTCTGTATATAAACCACCCCGAAACCCTCGATTAGATTCCAGTCTGTAATTCCCTCCCAGGTATCTGTTATTCTGTATATAAACCACCCCGAACCCCTCGATTAGATTCCAGTCCATTACTCGCTCCTGGGTATCTGTTATTCTGTATATAAACCACCCTGAACCCCTCGATTAGATTCCAGTCTGTAACTCGCTACCAGATATCTGTTATTCTGTATATAAACCACACTGAACCCCTCGATTGGATTCCAGTCTGTAACTACCTTCGGTGTATCCGTTATTCTGTATATAAACCACCCCGGATCCCTCGATTAGATTCCAGTCTGTAACTCCCTGTCGGGTATCTGTTATTCTGTATATAAACCACCCCGAACCCCTCGATTAGATTCCAGTCTGTAACTCCTTGTCGGGTATCTGTTATTCTGTATATAAACCACCCTGAACCCCTCGATTAGATTCCAGTCTGTAACTCCCTCCCGGGTATCTGTTATTCTGTATATAAACCACCCCGAACCCCTCGATTAGATTCCAGTCTGTAACTCCCTCCCGGGTATCTGTTATTCTGTATATAAACCACCCTGAACCCCTCAGTTAGATTCCAGTCTGTAACTCCCACCCAGGTATCTGTTATTCTGTATATAAACCACCCGGAACTCCTCGATTAGATTCCAGTCTGTAACTCACTCCCGGATATCTGTTATTCTGTATTTAAATCTGCCCGAAACCCTCGATTAGATTCCAGTCTGTAATTCCCTCCCAGGTGTCTGTTATTGTGTATATAAATGACCCAAAATCCCTCAATTAGATTCCAGTCTGTCAGTCTCTCCCAGGTATCTGTTATTCTAAATATACACCACCCCGAACCCCTCGATTAGATTCCAGTCTGTAATTCCCTCCCAGGTGTCTGTTATTGTGTATATAAATGACCCAAAATCCCTCAATTAGATTCCAGTCTGTCAGTCTCTCCCAGGTATCTGTTATTCTAAATATACACCACCCCGAAACCCTCGATTAGATTCCAGTCTGTAATTCCCTCCCAGGTGTCTGTTATTGTGTATATAAATGACCCAAAATCCCTCAATTAGATTCCAGTCTGTCAGTCTCTCCCAGGTATCTGTTATTCTAAATATACACCACCCCGAACCCCTCGATTAGATTGCCGCCTGTCACTCCCTCCTATGTATCTGTTATTCTGTACAGAAACCACCCCGAACACCTCGATTAGATTCCCGTCTGTAACTCCCCCCCCGGGTATCTGTTCTTCTGTATATAAACCACCCCGAACCCCTCGATTAGATTCCAGTCTGTAACTCCCTCCCGGGTATCTGTTATTCTGTATATAAACCACCCTGAACACATCAACGAGATTCCTGTCAGTAAGTCCCTCCCGGGTATCTGTTATTGTGTATATAAACCACCACGAAACCCTCGATTAGATTCCAGTCTGTAACTTCCTCCCAGATGTCTGTTATTCTCTATATAAACCACCCCAAACCCCTCGATTAGATTCCAGTCTGTAACTCCCTCCCAGATGTCTGTTATTCTGTATATAAACCACCCTGAATTCCTCGATTGGATACCAGTCTGTAACTCCCTCCCGGGGAGGTGTTATTGTGTATATAAACCACCTCGAAACCCTCGATTAGATTCCAGTCTGTAACTCCCTCCCGGGTATCGGTTATTCTTTATATAAAAATCCCTGAACCCCTCCATCTGATTCCAGTCTGTAACTCCCTCCCAGGTATCTGTTATTCTAAATATACAACATCCCGAACCCATCGATTAGTTTCCAGTCTGTCATTCCCTCCCGGGTATCTGTTATTCTGTATATAAACCACATAGAACTCCTCGATTAGATTCCAGTCTGTAACTCCCTCCCGGGGTATCTGTTATTCTGTATATAAACCACCCTGCAACCCTCGATTAGATTCCAGTCTGGAACTCCCTCCCGGATATCTGTTATTCTGTATATAAACCACCCCGAACCCCTCGATTAGATTCCAGTCTGTAACTCCCTCCCAGGTGTCTGTTATTCTGTGTGGAAACCACGCTGAACCCCTCGATTACATTCCAGTCTGTAACTCCTTCCCGGGTATCTGTTATTCTGTATATAAACCACCCTGAACCCCTCGGTTAGATTCCAGTCTGTAACTCCCTCCCTGGTGTCTGTTATGCTGAACATAAACCACCCCGAACCCCTCGATTAGATTTCAGTCTGTAACTCCCTCCCAGGTATCTGTCATTCTGTATTTAAATCACCCCGAACCCCTCGATTAGATTTCATTAGATTAGATTAGATTACATTACAGTGTGGAAACAGGCCCTTCGGCCCAACAAGTCCACACCGACCCACCGAAGCGAAACCCACCCATACCCCTACATTTACCCCTTACCTAACACTACGGGCAATTTAGCGTGGTCAATTCACCTGACCTGCACATCTTTGGAATGTGGGAGGAAACCGGAGCACCCGGAGGAAACCCACGCAGACACGGGGAGAACGTGCAAACTCCACACAGTCAGTCGCCTGAGGCGGGAATTGAACCCGGGTCTCAGGCGCTGTGAGGCAGCAGTGCTAACCACTGTGCCACCGTGCCGCCCACTAATTCTGTAATTCCCCCCCAGGTATCTGTTATTCTCAATATACAGCACCCCGAACCCATCGATTAGATTCCAGTCTGTAACTCCCTCCCGGGTATCTGTTATTCTGTATATAAACCACACAGAACCCCTCGATTAGATTCCAGTCTGTAACTCCCTCCCGGATATCTTTTATTATGTATATAAACCACCACGAACCCCTCGATTAGATTCCAGTCTGTAACTCACTCCTGGATATCTGTTATTCTGTACATAAACCTCCTTGAACCCCTCATCTGATTCCAGTATGTAACTCCCTCCCAGGTATCTGTTATTCTGTATATACACCATGCCGAACCCCTCGATTAGATTCCAGTCTGTAAATCCCTCCCGGGTATCTGTTATTCTGTATATAAACCACCCCGAACCACTCGATTAGATTCCAGTCTGTAACTCACTCCTGGGTATCTGTTATTCTGTACATAAACCTCCTTGAACCCCTCATCTGATTCCAGTCTGTAACTCCCTCCCGGGTATCTGTTATTCTGTATATACACCATGCCGAACCCCTCGATTAGATTCCAGTCTGTAAATCCCTCCCGGGTACCTGTTATTCTGTATATAAACCACCCCGAACCACTCGATTAGATTCCAGTCTGTAAATCCCTCCCGGGTATCTGTTATTCTGTATATAAACCACCCCGAACCCCTCGATTAGATTCCAGTCTGTAACTCACTCCCGGGTATCTGTTATTCTGTATATAAACCACTCCGAACTCCTCGATTAGATTCCAATCTGTAACTCACTCCTGGGTATCTGTTATTCTGTACATAAACCTCCTTGAACCCCTCATCTGATTCCAGTCTGTAACTCCCTCCTAGGTATCTGTTATTCTGTATATACACCATGCCGAACCCCTCGATTAGATTCCAGTCTGTAACTCCCTCCCGGATATCTGTTATTCTGTATATAAACCACCCCGAACCCCTCGATTAGATTCCAGTCTGTAACTCCCTCCCGGGGTATCTGTTATTCTGTATATAAACCACCACGAACCCCTCGATTAGATTCCAGTCTGTAACTCCCTCCCGGATATCTTTTATTATGGATATAAACCACCACGAACCCCTCGATTAGATTCCAGTCTGTAACTCCCTCCCGGGTATCTGTTATTCTGTATATAAACCACCCCGAACCCCTCGATTAGATTCCAGTCTGTAACTCCCTCCCGTGTATCTGTTATTCTGTATATAAACCACCCTGAACCCCTTGATTAGATTCCTGTCTGAAATTCCCTCCTGGGTATCTGTTATTCTGTATATAAACCACTCCGAACCACTCGATAAGATTCCAATCTGTAACTCCCTCCCAGGTATCTGTTATTGTGTATATAAACCTCCTTGAACCCCTCATCTGATTCCAGTCTGTAACTCCATCTCGGGTATCTGTTATTCTGTATATAAACCACTCCGAAACCCTCGATTCGATTCCAACCTGTCACTCCCTCCCGGTTATCCGTTATTCTGTATATAAACCACCCTGACACCCTTGATTAGATTCCAGTCTGTAACTCACTCCCGGGTATCTGTTATTCTGTATATAAACCACTCCGAACCCCTCGATTAGATTCCAATCTGTAACTCACTCCTGGGTATCTGTTATTCTGTAAATAAACCTCCTTGAACCCCTCATCTGATTCTAGTCTGTTACTCCCTCCCAGGTATCTGTTATTCTGTATATACACCATGCCGAACCCCTCGATTAGATTCCAGTCTGTAAATCCCTCCCGGGTATCTGTTATTCTGTATATAAACCACCCCGAACCCCTCGATTACATTCCAGTCTGTAACTCCCTCCGGTGTATCTGTTATTCTGTATATAAACCACCCTGAACCCCTCGATTAGATTCCAGTCTGTAAATCCCTCCCGGGTATCTGTTATTCTGTATATAAACCACCCCGAACCCCTCGATTAGATTCCAGTCTGTAACCCCCTCCGGTGTATCTGTTATTCTGTATATAAACCACCCTGAACCACTCGATTAGATTCCAGTCTTTAAATCCCTCCCGGGTATCTGTTATTCTGTATATAAACCACCCCGAATCCCTCAATTAGATTCCAGTCTGTAACTTTCTCCGGTGTATCTGTTATTCTGTATATAAACCACACTGAACCCCACGATTAGATTCCAGTTTGTAACTCACTCCCGGGCATCTGTTATTCTGGAGATAAACCACCCCTAACCCCTCGATTAGATTCCAATCTGTAACTCCCTCCCGGATATCTGTTATTCTGTACAAAAACCTCCCCTAACCCCTCGGTTAGATACAGTCCATATCTCCCTGCCGGGTGTCTGTTATTCTGTATATAAACCACACTGAACCCTCCGATTAGATTCCAGTCTGTAACTCACTCCTGGGTATCTGTTATTCTGTATATAAACCTCCCTGACCCTTCCATCTGATTCCAGTCTGTAACACCCTCCCAGGTATGTGTTATTCAAATATACACCACCCCGAACCCCTCGATTAGATTCCAGTCTATAACTACCTCCCAGGTATCTGTTATTCTGTATATAAACCATCCCGAACCCCTCGATTTGATTCCAGTCGGTAACTCCCTCCCGGGTATCTGTTATTCTGTATATAAACCACACTGAATCCCTCGATTCGATTCTAGTCTGTAACTCCCTTCCGGGTATCTGTTATTCTGTATATAAATCACCCTGAACCCCTCGATTAGATTCCAGTCTGTAACTCCCTCCCGGGTATCTGTTATTCTGTATATAAACCACCCCGAACCCCTCGATTAGATTCCAGTCTGTAACTCCATCCTGGGTATCTGTTATTCTGTATATAAACCACCCCGAACCCCTCGATTAGATTCCAGTCTGTAACTCCATCCTGGGTATCTGTTATTCTGTATATAAACCACCCCGAACCCCTCGATTAGATTCCATTCTGTAACTCCATCCTGGGTATCTGTTATTCTGTATATAAACCACCCCTAACCCCTCGATTAGATTCCAGTCCATAACTCCCTCCGGTGTATCTGTTATTCTGTATGTATACCACCTCGGACACCTCGATTAGATTCCAGTCTGTAACTCCCTCCCGGATATCTGTTATTCTGTATATAAACACCCCGAACCCCTCGATTAGATTCCAGTCTGTAACTCCCTCCCGGGTATCTGTTATTCTGTATATAAACCCCCCGAACCCCTCGATTAGATTCCAGTCTGTAACTCACTCCCGGGTATCTGTTATTCTGTATATAAACCCCCCGAACCCCTCGATTAGATTCCAGTCTGTAACTCCCTCCCGGGTATCTGTTATTCTGTATATAAACCCCCCCGAACCCCTCGATTAGATTCCAGTCTGTAACTCCCTCCCGGGTATCTGTTATTCTGTATATAAACCCCCCCGAACCCCTCGATTAGATTCCAGTCTGTAACTCCCTCCCGGGTATCTGTTATTCTGTATATAAACCTCCCTGAACCCCTGCATCTGATTCCAGACTGTAACTCCCTCCCAGGTATGTGTTATTCAAATATATACCACCCCGAACCCCTCGATTAGATTCCAGTCTTTAACTCCCTCCCCGGTATCTGCTATTCTGAATATAAACCACCCTGAACCCCTCGATTAGATTCCAGTCTGTATCTCCCTCTGGTGTAACTTTTATTGTGTATATAAACCAATCCGGACCCGTCGATTATATTCCAGTGCGTAACTCTCTCCCAGGAATCTGTTATTGTGTATATAAACCACCATTAAACCCTCGATTAGATTTCAGTCTGTAACTCCCTCCCGGATATCTGTTATTCTGTATATAAAACACCCCGAACCCCTCGTTTAGATTCCAGACTGTAACTCACTCCTGGGTATCTGACATTGTGTATATAAACCACCCTGAAGCCCTCGATTAGATTCCAGACTGTAACTCCCTCTTGTGTAGCTTATATTCTGTATATAAACCACACTGAACACCTCGAATACAATCCAGTCGCTAACTCCCTACTAGTTATCTACGATTCTAAATATACACCACTCCGAACCTCTCGATTAGATTCCAGTCTGTATCTCCCTCCCGGGTATCTGTCATTCTGCATATAAACCACCCTGAACCCCTCGATTAGATTCCATTCCGTAACTCTCTCCCAGATATCCGTTATTCTGTATATAAACCACCCCGAACCCTCGATTAGATTCCAGTCTATAACTCCCTCCCGGGTATCTGTTAATCTGTATATAAACCACCCTGAACCCCTCGATTAGCTTCCATTCCGTAACTCTCTCCCAGGTATCCGTTATTCTGTATATAAACCACCCCGAACCCCACGATTAGATTCCAGTCTGTAACTCCCTCCCGGGCATCTGTTATTCTGTATATAAACCACCCTGAAACCCTCGATTAGATTCCAGTCTGTAACTCCCTCTTGTGTATCTTGTATTCTGTACATAAACCACCCTGAACGCTTCGAATAGATTCCAGTCGTTAACTCCCTCCCGGGTGTCTGTTATTCTGTATATAAACCACACTGAACTCCTCGATTAGATTCCAGTCTGTAACTCCCTCCCGGGTGTCTGTTATTCTGTATATAAACCACACTGAACTCCTCGATTAGATTCCAGTCTGTAACTCCCTCCCAGGTATCTGTTATTCTGTATATAAACCACACTGAACTCCTCGATTAGATTCCAGTCTGTAACTCCCTCCGGGTATCTGTTATTGTGTATTTAAACCACCCCGAAACCCTCGATTAGATTCCAGTCTGTAACTCTCTCCCAGGTATCCATTTTTCTGTATATAAAACACGCCGAACCCCTCAATTAGATTCCAGTCTGTAACTCCCTCCCGGGTATCTGTTATTCTGTATATAAACCATACAGAATCCTTCGATTAGATTCCAGTCTGTAACTCCCTCCCGGGTATCTGTTATTCTGTATATAAACCACCCTGCACCCCTCGATTAGATTCCTGTCTGTAACTCCCTCCCGGGTATCTGTTATTCTGTATAGAAACCACACTGAACCCCTCGATTAGATTCCAGTCTGTAATTCCATCCCGGGTATCAGTTATTCCGTGTAAAAACCACCTCGAATCCCTCGATTAGATTCCAGTCTGTAACTCCCTCCTGGGGTACCTGTTATTCTGTCCATAAACCATACAGAACCCTTCGATTAGATTCCAGTCTGTAACTCCCTCCCGGGTATCTGTTATTCTGTATATAAACCACGCCGAACCCCTCGATTAGAATCCAGTCTGTAACTCCCTCCCGGGTGTCAGTTATTCTGTATACAAACCCTCCCGAATCCCTTGAATAGATTCCAGTCTGTAACTTCCTCCCTGGTGTCTGTTATTCTGTGTGCAAACCACCCCAAATCCCTCGATTAGATTCCGGTCTGTAACTCCCTCCCGGGTATCTGTTATTCTGTATATAAACCACCCCGAACCCCTCGATTAGATTCCAGTCTGTAACTCCCTCCCGGGTATCTGTTATTGTGTATATAAACCACCCCGAAACCCTCGATTATATTCCAGTCCGTAACTCACTCCCAGGTATCCGTTATTCTGTATATAAACCACTCCGAACCCATCGATTGTATTCCAGACTGTCACTCCATCCCGGGTATCTGTTATTCTGTATATAAACTATACAGAATCCTTCAATTAGATTCCAGTCTGTAACTCCCTCCCGGGTACCTGTTATTCTGTATATAAACCACCCCGAACCCCTCGATTAGATTCCAGTCTGTAACTCCCTCCCGGGTATCTGTTATTCTGTATATAAACCACCCCGAAACCCTCGATTCGATTCCAGTCTGTAACTCCCTCCCGGATATCTGTTATTCTGTATATAAAATACCACAAAACGCTCGATTAGATTCCAGTCTGTAATACCCTCCCAGGTATCTGTTTTTCTGCATATAAACCATACAGAACCCTTCGATTAGATTCCAGTCTGTAACTCTCTCCTGGGTATCTGTTATTGTGTATATAAACCACCCCGAAACCCTCGAATAGATTCCAGTCTGTAACTCCCTCCCGGGTATCTGTTATTCTGTATATAAACCACCCTGAACCCCTTGATTAGATCCCAGTCTGTAACTCCCTCCGGGATACCTGTTATTCTGTATATAAACCACCCCGAACCCCTCGGTTAGATTCCAGTCTGTAACTCCCTCCCGGGTGTCAGTTATTCTGTATACAAACCCTCCCGAATCCCTCGAATAGATTCCAGTCTGTAACTTCCTCCCTGGTGTCTGTTATTCTGTGTGCAAACCACCCCAAATCCCTCGATTAGATTCCGGTCTGTAACTCCCTCCCGGGTATCTGTTATTCTGTATATAAACCATACAGAATCCTTCGATTAGATTCCAGTCTGTAACTCCCTCTCAGGTATCCGTTATTCTGTATAAAAACCAACCCGAACCCCTCGATTCGATTCCAGTCTGTAACTCCCTCCCGGGTATCTGTTATTCTGTATATAAACCACCCTGAACCCATCGATTAGATTCCATTCTGTAACTCGCTCGTGTATCTGTTATTCTGTGTATAAAACCCCCTTACCCCTCGATTAGATTCCAGTCTGTAACTCCATCCCGGGTATCCGTTATTCTGTATATAAACCATACAGAATCCTTCGATTAGATTCCAGTCTGTAACTCCCTCCCGGGTATCTGTTATTCTGTATATAAACCACCCCAAACCCCTCGATTAGGTTCCAGTGCATAACTCCCTCCCGAGTATCTGTTATTCTGTAAATGAACCACCCTGAACCTCTCGATTAGATTCCAGTCTGTAATTCCATCCCGGGTATCAGTTATTCTGTGTAAAAACCACCCCGAATCCCTCGATTAGATTCCAGTCTGTAACTCCCTCCCGGGGTACCTGTTTTTCTGTATATAAACCACACTGAATCCCTCGATTAGAGTCCAGTCTGTAACTCCCTCCCGGGTATCTGTTATTCTGTATATAAACCATCCCGAACCCCTTGATTAGATTCCAGTCTGTAACTCCTTCCCGGGTATCTGTTATTCTGTATATAAACCACCCCGAACCCCTCGATTAGATTCCAGTCTGTAACTCCCTCCCTGGTATCTGTTATTCTGTATAAAAAACAGCATGAACCCCTCGATTAGATTTCAGTCTGTAACTCACTCCCACATATCTGTTATTGTGTATATAAACCACCCCGAAACCCTCGATTATATTCCAGTCCGTAACTCACTCCCAGGTATCCGTTATTCTGTGTATAAACCACTCCGAACCCATCGATTGTATTCCAGACTGTAACTCCATCCCGGGTATCTGTTATTCTGTATATAAACTATACAGAATCCTTCAATTAGATTCCAGTCTGTAACTCCCTCCCGGGTATCTGTTATTCTGTATATAAACCACCCCGAAAGCCTCGATTAGATTCCAGACTGTAACTCACTCCTGGGTATCTGTTATTGTGTATATAAACCACCCCGAACTCCTCGATTAGATTCCAGACTGTAACTCACTCCTGGGTATCTGTTATTGTGTATATAAACCACCCCGAACCACTCAATTAGATTCCAGACTGTACCTCACTCCTGGGTATCTGTTATTGTGCATATAAATCATACAGAACCCTTCGATTAGATTCCAGTCTGTAACTCCCTCCCAGGTATCTGTTATTTTGTATAAAAACCAGCCTGAACCCCTCGATTAGATTCCAGTCTGTAACTCCCTCTCAGGTATCTCTTATTCGGTATAAAAACCAACCCGAACCCCTCGATTCGATTCCAGTCTGTAACTCCCTCCCAGGTATCCGTTATCCTGTATATAAACCATACAGAATCCTTCGATTAGATTCCAGTCTGTAACTCGCTCGTGTATCTGTTACTCTGTGTATAAACCCCCCCCCCCACCCCTCGATTAGATTCCAGTCTGTAACTCCATCCCGGGTATCTGTTATTCTGTATATAAACCATACAGAATCCTTCGATTAGATTCCAGTCTGTAACTCCCTCCCGGGTATCTGTTATTCTGTATATAAACCACCCCGAACCCCTCGATTAGATTCTAGTCTGTAACTCCCTCCCGGGTATCTGTTATTCTGTATATAAACCACCCTGAACCCTTCGATTAGGTTCCAGTCTGTAACTCCCTCCCGGGTATCTGTTATTCTGTAAATAAACCCCCCCAATCGCCTCGATTAGATTCCAGTCTGTAACTCCCTCCCAGGTATCTGTTATTCTGTAAATAAACCACTGCTCGATTAAATTCCAGTCTGTAACTCCCTCCCGGGTATCTGTTATTCTGTATATAAACCACCCCGAACCCCTCGATTAGATTCCAGTCTGTGACTCACTCCCGGGTATCTGTTATTCTGTATATAAACCACCCTGAACCCCTCGATTAGATTCCAGTCTGTAACTCCCTCCCAGGTATCTGTTATTTTGTATAAAATCCAGCCTGAACCCCTCGATTAGATTCCAGTCTGTAACTCCCTCCCGGATGTCTGTTATTCTGTATATAAACCACCACGAAACCCTCGATTCGATTCCTGTCTGTAACTCCCTCCCGGGTATCTGTTATTCTGTATATAAACCACCCCGAACCCCTCGATTAGATTCCAGTCTGGACCTCCCTCCCAGGTGTCTGTTATTCTGTAAATAAACCACCTGGAACTGCTCGATTAGATTCCAGACTGTAACTCCCTCCCGGGTATCTGTTATTCTGTATATAAACCACCCCGAACCCCTCGATTAGATTCCAGTCTGTAACTCCCTCCCGGGTATCTGTTATTCAGTATATAAACCACCCCGAACCCCTCGATTAGATTCCAGTCTGTAACTCCCTCCCGGGTATCTGTTATTTTGTATAAAAACCAGCCTGAACCCCTCGATTAGATTCCAGTCTGTAACTCCCTCCCGGATGCCTGTTATTCTGTATATAAACCACCACGAAACCCTCGATTCGATTCCAGTATGTAACTCCCTCTCAGGTATCTGTTATTCTGTATAAAAACCAACCCGAACCTCTCGATTCGATTCCAGTCTGTAAATCCCTCCCAGGTATCCGTTATTCTGTATATAAACCACCCTGAACCCATCGATTAGATTCCATTCTGTAACTCGCTCGTGAATCTGTTATTCTGTGTATTAAAACCCCCCCTAACCCTCGATTAGATTCCAGTCTGTAACTCCCTCCCGGGTATCTGTTATTCTGTATATAAACCATAGAGAATCCTTCGATCAGATTCCAGTCTGTAACTCCCTCCCAGGTATCTGTTATTCTGTATATAAACCACCCTGAACCCTTCGATTAGATTCCAGTCTGTAACTCCCTCCCGGGTATCTGTTATTCTGTATATAAACCACCCTGAACCACTCGATTAGATTCCAGTCTGTAAATCCCTCCCAGGTATCCGTTATTCTGTATATAAACCACCCTGAACCTCTCGATTAGATTCCAGTCTGTAATTCCATCCCGGGTATCAGTTATTCTGTGTAAAAACCACCCCGAATCCCTCGATTAGATTCCAGTCTGTAACTCCCTCCCGGGGTACCTGTTATTCTGTATATAAACCACCCTGAACCCCTCGATTAGATTCCAGTCTGTAACTCCATCCCGGGTATCTGTTATTCTGTATATAAACCACACTGAACCCCTCGATTAGATTCCAGTCTGTAACTCCATCCCGGGTATCTGTTATTCTGTATATAAACCACCCAGAACCCCTCGATTAGATTCCAGTCTGTAACTCCCTCCCGGGTATCTGTTATTCTGTATATAAACCCCCCCGAACCCCTCGATTAGATTCCAGTCCATAAGTCCCTCCCGGATATCTGTTATTCTGTATGTAAACTACCCTGAAACCCTCGATTAGATTCCAGTCTGTAACTCCCTCCCGGGTATCTGTTATTCTGTATATAAACCCCCCCGAACCCCTCGATTAGATTCCAGTCCATAAGTCCCTCCCGGATATCTGTTATTCTGCATGTAAACTACCCTGAAACCCTCGATTATATTCCAGTCTGTAACTCCCTCCCGGGTATCTGTTATTCTGTATATAAACCACCCCGAACCCCTCGATTAGATTTCAGTCTGTAACTCACTCCCGGGTATCTGTTATTCTGTATATAAACGACCCCGATCCCCTCGATTAGATTCCAGTCCGTAACTCTCTCCCAGGTATCTGTTATTCTGTATATATACCACCCTGAAACCCTCCATCTGATTCCAGTCTGTAACTCCCTCCCGGGTATCTGTTATTCTGTATATAAACCCCCCGAAACCCTCGATTCGATTCCAGTCTGTAACTTCCTACCGGGTATCAGCTATTCTGTATATAAACCACCCCGAACCCCTCGATTAGATTCCAGTCTGTAACTCCCTCCCGGGTATCTGTTATACTGTATATAAACCACCCCGAACCCCTCGATTAGATTCCAGTCTGTAACTCCCTCCCAGTTATCTGTTATACTGTATATAAACCACCCTGACCCCTCGATTAGATTCCAGTCTGTAACTCCCTACCGGGTATCTGTTATTCTGTATATAAACCACCCTGAACCCCTCGATTAGATTCCAGTCTGTAACTCCCTCCCAGGTATCTGTTATACTGTATATAAACCCCCCCGAACCCCTCGATTAGATTCCAGTCTGTAACTCCCTCCCGGGTATCTGTTATTCTGTATATAAACCACCCCGATCCCCTCGATTAGATTCCAGACTGTAACTCCCTCCCGGATATCTGTTATTCTGTATATAAACCATACAGAACCCTTCGATTAGATTCCAGTCTGTAACTCCCTCCCAGGTATCTGTTATTCTGTCTGTAAACCACCACGAAACCCTCGATTAGATTCCAGTCTGTAACTCCCTCCCAGGTATCTGTTATTCTAAATATACACCACCTCGAACCCCTCGATTAGATTCCAGTCTGTAACTCCCTCCCGGGGTATCTGTTATTCTGTATGTAAACCACGCTGAACCCCTCGATTAGATTCCTGTCTATAACTATATCCCTGGTATCTGTTATTCTGTATATAAACCACCCCTAAACCCTCGATTTGTTTCCTGTCTATAACTATCTCCCGGGTATCTGTTATTCGGTATATAAACCACCCTGAACTCCTGGATTAGATTCCAGTCTGTAACTCCCTCCCGGGTGTCTGTTATTCTGTACATAAACCACCCCGAACCCCTCGATTAGTTTCCAGTCTGTAACTCCCTCCCAGGTATCTGTTATTCTGAACATAAACCACTCAGAACCCCTCGATTAGATTCCGGTCTGTAACTCCCTCCCGGGTAACTGTTATTCTGTATATAAACCACCCCAAACCTCTCGATTACATTCCAGTCTTTAACACCCTCTCGGGGAGCTGTTATTCTGTATATAAACCACCCCAAACCTCTCGATTAATTTCCAGTCTTTAACACCCTCCCGGGGAGCTGTTATTCTGTATATAAACCACCCCAAACCTCTCGATTACATTCCAGTCTGTAACTCACACCCGGGTATATGTTATTCTGTATATAAACCACCCCAAACCTCTCGATTACATTCCAGTCTGTAACTCACTCCTGGGTATCTGTTATTCTGTATATAAAACACCGCGAACGCCTCGATTAGATTCCAGTCTTTAACTCACTCCCGGGTATCCGTTATTCTGTATATAAACTACCCTGAATCCCACCATCTGATTCCAGTCTGTAACTCCCTCCCAGGTATCTGTTATTCTAAACATACACCACCCCGAACCCCTCGATTAGATTCCAGTCTGTAACTCCCTCCTGGGTATCTGTTATTCTGTATATAAACTGCACTGAACCCCCTATTAAATTCCAGTCTGTAACTCCCTCCCGGGTATCAGTTATTCTGTATATAAACCACACTGAACCCCTCGATTAGATTCCAGTCTGTAACTCCCTCCCGGGTATCTGTTATTCTGTATATAAACCATACAGAATCCTTCGGTTAGATTCCAGTCTGTAACTCCGTCCCGGGTATCTGTTATTCTGTGTATAAACCAACCTGAACCCCTCGATTAGATTCCAGTCTGTAACTCCCTCCCAGGTATCTGTTATTCTGTATATAAACCACACTGAACCCTTCGATTAGATTCCAGTCTGTAACTCCCTCCCGGGTATCTGTTATTCTGTATATAAACCACCCCGAACCCCTCGATTAGATTCTAGTCTGTAACTCCCTCCCGGGTATCTGTTATTCTGTATAGAAGCCACCCTGAACCCTTCGATTAGGTTCCAGTCTGTAACTCCCTCCCGGGTATCTGTTATTCTGTATATAAACCACCACGAAACCCTCGATTCGATTCCTGTCTGTAACTCCCTCCCGGGTATCTGTTATTCTGTATATAAACCACCCCGAACCCCTCGATTAGATTCCAGTCTGTAACTCCCTCCCAGGTGTCTGTTATTCTGTAAATAAACCACCTGGAACTGCTCGATTAGATTCCAGACTGTAACTCCCTCCCGGGTATCTGTTATTCTGTATATAAACCACCCCGAACCCCTCGATTAGATTCCAGTCTGTAACTCCCTCCCGGGTATCTGTTATTCAGTATATAAACCACCCCGAACCCCTCGATTAGATTCCAGTCTGTAACTCCCTCCCGGGTATCTGTTATTCTGTATATAAACCACCACGAAACCCTCGATTCGATTCCAGTATGCAACTCCCTCTCAGGTATCTGTTATTCTGTATAAAAACCAACCCGAACCTCTCGATTCGATTCCAGTCTGTAAATCCCTCCCAGGTATCCGTTATTCTGTATATAAACCACCCTGAACCCATCGATTAGATTCCATTCTGTAACTCGCTCGTGAATCTGTTATTCTGTGTATAAAAACCCCCCCTAACCCTCGATTAGATTCCAGTCTGTAACTCCCTCCCGGGTATCTGTTATTCTGTATATAAACCATAGAGAATCCTTCGATCAGATTCCAGTCTGTAACTCCCTCCCAGGTATCTGTTATTCTGTATATAAACCACCCTGAACCCTTCGATTAGATTCCAGTCTGTAACTCCCTCCCGGGTATCTGTTATTCTGTATATAAACCACCCCGAACCCCTCGATTAGATTCCAGTCTGTAAATCCCTCGCGGGTATCTGTTATTCTGTATATAAACCACCCTGAACCACTCGATTAGATTCCAGTCTGTAAAACCCTCGTGGGTATCTGTTATTCTGTATATAAACCACCCCTAACCCCTCGATTAGGTTCCAGTGCATAACTCCCTCCCGAGTATCTGTTATTCTGTAAATGAACCACCCTGAACCTCTCGATTAGATTCCAGTCTGTAATTCCATCCCGGGTATCAGTTATTCTGTGTAAAAACCACCCCGAACCTCTCGATTAGATTCCAGTCTGTAACTCCCTCCCGGGGTATCTGTTATTCTGTATGTAAACCACGCTGAACCCCTCGATTAGATTCCTGTCTATAACTATATCCCTGGTATCTGTTATTCTGTATATAAACCACCCCTAAACCCTCGATTTGTTTCCTGTCTATAACTATCTCCCGGGTATCTGTTATTCGGTATATAAACCACCCTGAACTCCTGGATTAGATTCCAGTCTGTAACTCCCTCCCGGGTGTCTGTTATTCTGTACATAAACCACCCCGAACCCCTCGATTAGTTTCCAGTCTGTAACTCCCTCCCAGGTATCTGTTATTCTGAACATAAACCACTCAGAACCCCTCGATTAGATTCCGGTCTGTAACTCCCTCCCGGGTAACTGTTATTCTGTATATAAACCACCCCAAACCTCTCGATTACATTCCAGTCTTTAACACCCTCTCGGGGAGCTGTTATTCTGTATATAAACCACCCCAAACCTCTCGATTAATTTCCAGTCTTTAACACCCTCCCGGGGAGCTGTTATTCTGTATATAAACCACCCCGAACCTCTCGATTACATTCCAGTCTTTAACACCCTCTCGGGGAGCTGTTATTCTGTATATAAACCACCCCAAACCTCTCGATTACATTCCAGTCTGTAACTCACACCCGGGTATATGTTATTCTGTATATAAACCACCCCAAACCTCTCGATTACATTCCAGTCTGTAACTCACTCCTGGGTATCTGTTATTCTGTATATAAAACACCGCGAACGCCTCGATTAGATTCCAGTCTTTAACTCACTCCCGGGTATCCGTTATTCTGTATATAAACTACCCTGAATCCCACCATCTGATTCCAGTCTGTAACTCCCTCCCAGGTATCTGTTATTCTAAACATACACCACCCCGAACCCCTCGATTAGATTCCAGTCTGTAACTCCCTCCTGGGTATCTGTTATTCTGTATATAAACTGCACTGAACCCCCTATTAAATTCCAGTCTGTAACTCCCTCCCGGGTATCTGTTATTCTGTATATAAACCACACTGAACCCCTCGATTAGATTCCAGTCTGTAACTCCCTCCCGGGTATCTGTTATTCTGTATATAAACCATACAGAATCCTTCGGTTAGATTCCAGTCTGTAACTCCGTCCCGGGTATCTGTTATTCTGTGTATAAACCAACCTGAACCCCTCGATTAGATTCCAGTCTGTAACTCCCTCCCAGGTATCTGTTATTCTGTATATAAACCACACTGAACCCTTCGATTAGATTCCAGTCTGTAACTCCCTCCCGGGTATCTGTTATTCTGTATATAAACCACCCCGAACCCCTCGATTAGATTCTAGTCTGTAACTCCCTCCCGGGTATCTGTTATTCTGTATATAAACCACCCTGAACCCTTCGATTAGGTTCCAGTCTGTAACTCCCTCCCGGGTATCTGTTATTCTGTATATAAACCACCACGAAACCCTCGATTCGATTCCTGTCTGTAACTCCCTCCCGGGTATCTGTTATTCTGTATATAAACCACCCCGAACCCCTCGATTAGATTCCAGTCTGTAACTCCCTCCCAGGTGTCTGTTATTCTGTAAATAAACCACCTGGAACTGCTCGATTAGATTCCAGACTGTAACTCCCTCCCGGGTATCTGTTATTCTGTATATAAACCACCCCGAACCCCTCGATTAGATTCCAGTCTGTAACTCCCTCCCGGGTATCTGTTATTCAGTATATAAACCACCCCGAACCCCTCGATTAGATTCCAGTCTGTAACTCCCTCCCGGGTATCTGTTATTCTGTATATAAACCACCACGAAACCCTCGATTCGATTCCAGTATGTAACTCCCTCTCAGGTATCTGTTATTCTGTATAAAAACCAACCCGAACCTCTCGATTCGATTCCAGTCTGTAAATCCCTCCCAGGTATCCGTTATTCTGTATATAAACCACCCTGAACCCATCGATTAGATTCCATTCTGTAACTCGCTCGTGAATCTGTTATTCTGTGTATTAAAACCCCCCCTAACCCTCGATTAGATTCCAGTCTGTAACTCCCTCCCGGGTATCTGTTATTCTGTATATAAACCATAGAGAATCCTTCGATCAGATTCCAGTCTGTAACTCCCTCCCAGGTATCTGTTATTCTGTATATAAACCACCCTGAACCCTTCGATTAGATTCCAGTCTGTAACTCCCTCCCGGGTATCTGTTATTCTGTATATAAACCACCCCGAACCCCTCGATTAGATTCCAGTCTGTAAATCCCTCGCGGGTATCTGTTATTCTGTATATAAACCACCCTGAACCACTCGATTAGATTCCAGTCTGTAAAACCCTCGCGGGTATCTGTTATTCTGTATATAAACCACCCCTAACCCCTCGATTAGGTTCCAGTGCATAACTCCCTCCCGAGTATCTGTTATTCTGTAAATGAACCACCCTGAACCTCTCGATTAGATTCCAGTCTGTAATTCCATCCCGGGTATCAGTTATTCTGTGTAAAAACCACCCCGAACCTCTCGATTAGATTCCAGTCTGTAACTCCCTCCCGGGGTACCTGTTATTCTGTATATAAACCACCCTGAACCCCTCGATTAGAGTCCAGTTTGTAACTCCCTCCCGGGTATCTGTTATTCTGTATATAAACCACCCCGAACCCCTCGATTAGAATCCAGTCTGTAACTCCATCCCGGGTATCTGTTATTCTGTATATAAACCACCCAGAACCCCTCGATTAGATTCCAGTCTGTAACTCCCTCCCGGGTATCTGATATTCTGTATATAAACCCCCCCGAACCCCTCGATTAGATTCCAGTCCGTAAGTCCCTCCCGGATATCTGTTATTCTGTATGTAAACTACCCTGAAACCCTCGATTAGATTCCAGTCTGTAACTCCCTCCCGGGTATCTGTTATTCTGTATATAAACCCCCCCGAACCCCTCGATTAGATTCCAGTCCATAAGTCCCTCCCGGATATCTGTTATTCTGCATGTAAACTACCCTGAAACCCTCGATTAGATTCCAGTCTGTAACTCCCTCCCGGGTATCTGTTATTCTGTATATAAACCACCCCGAACCCCTCGATTAGATTTCAGTCTGTAACTCACTCCCGGGTATCTGTTATTCTGTATATAAATGACCCCGATCCCCTCGATTAGATTCCAGTCCGTAACTCTCTCCCAGGTATCTGTTATTCTGTATATAAACCACCCTGAAACCCTCCATCTGATTCCAGTCTGTAACTCCCTCCCAGGTATCTGTTATTCTGTATATAAACCCCCCGAACCCCTCGATTAGATTCCAGTCTGTAACTTCCTACCGGGTATCAGTTATTCTGTATATAAACCACCCTGAAACCCTCTATTAGATTCCTGTCTGTAACTCCCTCCCGGGTATCTGTTATTCTGTATATAAACCACCCCGAACCCCTCGATTAGATTCCAGTCTGTAACTCCCTCCCGGGTATCTGTTATACTGTATATAAACCACCCCGAACCCCTCGATTAGATTCCAGTCTGTAACTCCCTCCCAGTTATCTGTTATACTGTATATAAACCACCCTGACCCCTCGATTAGATTCCAGTCTGTAACTCCCTTCCGGGTATCTGTTATTCTGTATATAAACCACCCTGAACCCCTCGATTAGATTCCAGTCTGTAACTCCCTCCCAGGTATCTGTTATACTGTATATAAACCCCCCCGAACCCCTCGATTAGATTCCAGTCTGTAACTCCCTCCCGGGTATCTGTTATTCTGTATATAAACCATCCCGATCCCCTCGATTAGATTCCAGACTGTAACTCCCTCCCGGATATCTGTTATTCTGTATATAAACCATACAGAACCCTTCGATTAGATTCCAGTCTGTAACTCCCTCCCAGGTATCTGTTATTCTGTCTGTAAACCACCACGAAACCCTCGATTAGATTCCAGTCTGTAACTCCCTCCCAGGTATCTGTTATTCTAAATATACACCACCTCGAACCCCTCGATTAGATTCCAGTCTGTAACTCCCTCCCGGGGTATCTGTTATTCTGTATGTAAACCACGCTGAACCCCTCGATTAGATTCCTGTCTATAACTATATCCCTGGTATCTGTTATTCTGTATATAAACCACCCCTAAACCCTCGATTTGTTTCCTGTCTATAACTATCTCCCGGATATCTGTTATTCGGTATATAAACCACCCTGAACTCCTGGATTAGATTCCAGTCTGTAACTCCCTCCCGGGTGTCTGTTATTCTGTACATAAACCACCCCGAACCCCTCGATTAGTTTCCAGTCTGTAACTCCCTCCCAGGTATCTGTTATTCTGAACATAAACCACTCAGAACCCCTCGATTAGATTCCGGTCTGTAACTCCCTCCCGGGTAACTGTTATTCTGTATATAAACCACCCCAAACCTCTCGATTACATTCCAGTCTTTAACACCCTCTCGGGGAGCTGTTATTCTGTATATAAACCACCCCAAACCGCTCGATTAATTTCCAGTCTTTAACACCCTCCCGGGGAGCTGTTATTCTGTATATAAACCACCCCGAACCTCTCGATTACATTCCAGTCTTTAACACCCTCTCGGGGAGCTGTTATTCTGTATATAAACCACCCCAAACCTCTCGATTACATTCCAGTCTGTAACTCACACCCGGGTATATGTTATTCTGTATATAAACCACCCCAAACCTCTCGATTACATTCCAGTCTGTAACTCACTCCTGGGTATCTGTTATTCTGTATATAAAACACCGCGAACGCCTCGATTAGATTCCAGTCTTTAACTCACTCCCGGGTATCCGTTATTCTGTATATAAACTACCCTGAATCCCACCATCTGATTCCAGTCTGTAACTCCCTCCCAGGTATCTGTTATTCTAAACATACACCACCCCGAACCCCTCGATTAGATTCCAGTCTGTAACTCCCTCCTGGGTATCTGTTATTCTGTATATAAACTGCACTGAACCCCCTATTAGATTCCAGTCTGTAACTCCCTCCCGGGTATCTGTTATTCTGTATATAAACCACACTGAACCCCTCGATTAGATTCCAGTCTGTAACTCCCTCCCGGGTATCTGTTATTCTGTATATAAACCATACAGAATCCTTCGGTTAGATTCCAGTCTGTAACTCCGTCCCGGGTATCTGTTATTCTGTGTATAAACCACCCTGAACCCCTCGATTAGATTCCAGTCTGTAACTCCCTCCCAGGTATCTGTTATTCTGTATATAAACCACACTGAACCCTTCGATTAGATTCCAGTCTGTAACTCCCTCCCGGGTATCTGTTATTCTGTATATAAACCACCCCGAACCCCTTGATTTGATTCCAGTCTGTAACTCCCTCCCGGGTATCTGTCATTCTGTATATAAACCACACTGAACCCTTCGATTAGATTCCAGTCTGTAACTCCCTCCCAGGTATCTGTTATTCTGTACATAACCCACCCCTAACCCCTCGATTAGATTCCAGTCTGTAACACCCTCCCGGATATCTGTTATTCTGTATATAAACCACCCCGAACCCCTCGATTAGATTCCAGTCTGTAACTCCCTCCCGGGTATCTGTTATTCTGTATGTAAACTACCCTGAACACCACGATTAGATTCCAGTCTGTAACTCCCTCCCGGGTATCTGTTATTCTGTATATAAACCACCCCGAACCCCTCGATTAGATTCCCGTCTGTAACTCCCTCCCGGGTATCTGTTATTCTGTATATAAACCACCCCGAACCCCTCGATTAGATTTCAGACTGTAACTCCCTCCTGGGTATCTGTTATTCTGTATATAAACCACCCCGAACCCCTCGATTAGATTCCAGTCCATAACTGTCTCCCCAGGAATCTGTCATTCTGTGTATAAAACACCCTGAATCCCTCGATTAGATTCCAGTCTGTAAATCAATCCCGGGTATCTGTTATTGTGTATATAAACTACCCCGTACACCTCGATTAGATTCCAGACTGTAACTCCCTTCCGGGTATCTGTTATTCTGTATATAAACCACCCTGAACCCCTCGATTAGATTCCTGTCTATAACTTTGTGGGTGGCACGGTGGCACAGTGGTTAGCACTGCTGCCTCACAGTGCCAGAGACCCGGGTTCAATTCCCACCTCAGGCGACTGACTGTGTGGAGTTTGCAAATTCTCCCCGTGTCTGCGTGGGTTTCCTCCGGGTGCTCCGGTTTCCTCCCACAGTCCAAAGATGTGCAGGGTCAGGTGAATTGGCCATGCTAAATTGCACGTAGTGTTAGGTAAGGGGTAAATGTAGGGGTAGGGGTGGGTTGCGCTTCGGCGGGGCGGTGTGGACTTGTTGGGCAGAAGGGCCAGTTTCAACACTGTAAGTAATCTAATCTAATCGAATTCCCTCCCAGGTATCTGTTATTCTGTATATAAACCACCACGAACCCCTTGATTAGATTCCAGTCTGTAACTCCCTCCCAGGTATCTGTTATTCTGTCTGTAAACCACCACGAAACCCTCGATTAGATTCCAGTCTGTAACTCCCTCCCAGGTATCTGTTATTCTAAATATACACCACCTCGAACCCCTCGATTAGATTCCAGTCTGTAACTCCCTCCCGGGGTATCTGTTATTCTGTATGTAAACCACGCTGAACCCCTCGATTAGATTCCTGTCTATAACTATATCCCTGGTATCTGTTATTCTGTATATAAACCACCCCTATACCCTCGATTTGTTTCCTGTCTATAACTATCTCCCGGGTATCTGTTATTCGGTATATAAACCACCCTGAACTCCTGGATTAGATTCCAGTCTGTAACTCCCTCCCGGGTGTCTGTTATTCTGTACATAAACCACCCCGAACCCCTCGATTAGTTTCCAGTCTGTAACTCCCTCCCAGGTATCTGTTATTCTGTATATAAATCCCCCGAACCCCTCGATTAGATTCCGGTCTGTAACTCCCTCCAGGATATCTGTTATTCTGAACATAAACCACTCAGAACCCCTCGATTAGATTCCGGTCTGTAACTCCCTCCCGGGTAACTGTTATTCTGTATATAAACCACCCCAAACCTCTCGATTACATTCCAGTCTTTAACACCCTCTCGGGGAGCTGTTATTCTGTATATAAACCACCCCAAACCTCTCGATTACATTCCAGTCTTTAACACCCTCCCGGGGAGCTGTTATTCTGTATATAAACCACCCCGAACCTCTCGATTACATTCCAGTCTTTAACACCCTCTCGGGGAGCTGTTATTCTGTATATAAACCACCCCAAACCTCTCGATTACATTCCAGTCTGTAACTCACTCCCGGGTATCTGTTATTCTGTATATAAACCACCCCAAACCTCTCGATTACATTCCAGTCTGTAACTCACTCCTGGGTATCTGTTATTCTGTATATAAACCACCCCGAACCCCTCGATTAGATTTCAGTCTTTAACACCCTCCCAGGTATCTGTTATTCTGTATATAAACCACCCCAAACCTCTCGATTACATTCCAGTCTGTAACTCACTCCTGGGTATCTGTTATTCTGTATATAAAACACCCCGAACGCCTCGATTAGATTCCAGTCTTTAACTCACCGCCGGGTATCCGTTATTCTGTATATAAACTACCCTGAACCCCTCCATCTGATTCCAGTCTGTAACTCCCTTCCAGGTATCTGTTATTCTAAACATACACCACCCCGAACCCCTCGATTAGATTCCAGTCTGTAACTCCCTCCCGGGTATCTGTTATTCTGTATCTTAACCACCCTGAACCCCTCAATTAGATTCCAGTCTGTAACTCCCTCGTGGGTATCTGTTATTCTGTATATAAACCACCCTCAAACCGTCGATTAGATTCCAGTCTGTAACTCCCTCTTGTGTATCTCATATTCTGTATAAAAACCACCCTGAACACCTCGATTAGATTCCAGTCTGTAAATCCCTCGCGGGTATCTGTTATTCTGTATATAAACAGAATATGGGCGGCACGGTGGCACAGTGGTTAGCACTGCTGCCTCGCAGCGCCAGAGACCCGGGTTCAATTCCCGCCTCAGGCGACTGACTGTGTGGAGTTTGCACGTTCTCCCCGTGTCTGCGTGGCTTTCCTCCGGGTGCTCCGGTTTCCTCCCACACTCCAAAGATGTGCAAGTCAGGTGAATTGGCCATGCTAAATTGCCCGTAGTGTTTGGTAAAGGGGTAAATGTACGGGTATGGGTGGGTTACGCTTCGGCGGGTCGGTGTGGACTTGTTGGGCCGAAGGGCCTGTTTCCACACTGTAAGTAATCTAATCTAATCTAAACCCCCCCTAACCCCTCAATTAGATTCCAGTCTGTAACTCACTCCCGGGTATCTGTTATTCTGTATATGAACCATCCTGAACCTCTCGATTAGATTCCAGTCTGTAACTCCCTCCCGGGTATCTGTTATTCTGTATATAAACCACCCTGAACTGCTCGATTAGATTCCAGTCTGTAACTCCCTCCCGGATATCTGTTATTCTGTATATAAACCATCCCGAACCCCTCGATTAGATTCCAGTCTGTAACTCCCTCCCGGGTATCTGTTATTCTGTATATAAACCACGCTGAACCCCTCGATTAGATTCCAGTCTGTAACTCCCTCCCGGGGTATCTGTTATTTTGTATATAAACCACCCTGAACCCCTCGATTAGATTCCAGTCTATAACTCCCTCCCAGGTATCTGTTATTCTGTATATAAACCACCCTGAACCCCTCGATTAGATTCCAGTCTATAACTCCCTCCCAGGTATCTGTTATTCTGTGTATAAACCACCCTGAAACCCTCGATTAGATTCCAGTGTGTAACTCCCTCCCGGGTATCTGTTATTCTGTATATAAACCACCCTGATCCCCTCGATTAGATTCCAGTCTGTAACTCCCTCCCGGGGTATCTGTTATTCTGTATGTAAACCACGCTGAACCCCTCGATTAGATTCCAGTCTGTAACTCCCTCCCGGGGTATCTGTTATTCTGTATGTAAACCACGCTGAACCCCTCGATTAGTTTCCTGTCTATAACTATATCCCTGGTATCTGTTATTTTGTATATAAACCACCCCTATACCCTCGATTTGTTTCCTGTCTATAACTATCTCCCGGGTATCTGTTATTCGGTATATAAACCACCCTGAACTCCTGGATTAGATTCCAGTCTGTAACTCCCTCCCGGGTGTCTGTTATTCTGTACATAAACCAACCCGAACCCCTCGATTAGTTTCCAGTCTGTAACTCCCTCCCAGGTATCTGTTATTCTGTATATAAATCCCCCGAACCCCTCGATTAGATTCCGGTCTGTAACTCCCTCCAGGGTATCTGTTATTCTGAACATAAACCACTCAGAACCCCTCGATTAGATTCCGGTCTGTAACTCCCTCCCGGGTAACTGTTATTCTGTATATAAACCACCCCAAACCTCTCGATTACATCCCAGTCTTTAACACCCTCTCGGGGAGCTGTTATTCTGTATATAAACCACCCCGAACCCCTCGGTTAGATTCCAGTCTGTAACTCCCTCCCGGGTGTCAGTTATTCTGTATACAAACCCTCCCGAATCCCTCGAATAGATTCCAGTCTGTAACTTCCTCCCTGGTGTCTGTTATTCTGTGTGCAAACCACCCCAAATCCCTCGATTAGATTCCGGTCTGTAACTCCCTCCCGGGTATCTGTTATTCTGTATATAAACCATACAGAATCCTTCGATTAGATTCCAGTCTGTAACTCCCTCTCAGGTATCCGTTATTCTGTATAAAAACCAACCCGAACCCCTCGATTCGATTCCAGTCTGTAACTCCCTCCCGGGTATCTGTTATTCTGTATATAAACCACCCTGAACCCATCGATTAGATTCCATTCTGTAACTCGCTCGTGTATCTGTTATTCTGTGTATAAAACCCCCTTACCCCTCGATTAGATTCCAGTCTGTAACTCCATCCCGGGTATCCGTTATTCTGTATATAAACCATACAGAATTCTTCGATTAGATTCCAGTCTGTAACTCCCTCCCGGGTATCTGTTATTCTGTATATAAACCACCCCAAACCCCTCGATTAGGTTCCAGTGCATAACTCCCTCCCGAGTATCTGTTATTCTGTAAATGAACCACCCTGAACCTCTCGATTAGATTCCAGTCTGTAATTCCATCCCGGGTATCAGTTATTCTGTGTAAAAACCACCCCGAATCCCTCGATTAGATTCCAGTCTGTAACTCCCTCCCGGGGTACCTGTTATTCTGTATATAAACCAACCTGAACCCCTCGATTAGATTCCAGTCTGTAACTCCATCCCGGGTATCTGTTATTCTGTATATAAACCACACTGAACCCCTCGATTAGAGTCCAGTTTGTAACTCCCTCCCGGGTATCTGTTATTCTGTATATAAACCACCCCGAACCCTCGATTAGAATCCAGTCTGTAACTCCATCCCGGGTATCTGTTATTCTGTATATAAACCACCCCGAACCCTCGATTAGATTCCAGTCTGTAACTCCATCCCGGGTATCTGTTATTCTGTATATAAACCACCCCGAACCCCTCGATTAGATTCCAGTCTGTAACTCACTCCCGGGTATCTGTTATTCTGTATATAAACCATCCCGAACCCCTTGATTAGATTCCAGTCTGTAACTCCCTCCCGGGTATCTGTTATTCTGTAAAGAACCACCCTGCACCCCTCGATTAGATTCCAGTCTGTAACTCCCTCCCTGGTATCTGTTATTCTGTATAAAAAACAGCATGAACCCCTCGATTAGATTTCAGTCTGTAACTCACTCCCACATATCTGTTATTGTGTATATAAACCACCCCGAAACCCTCGATTATATTCCAGTCCGTAACTCACTCCCAGGTATCCGTTATTCTGTGTATAAACCACTCCGAACCCATCGATTGTATTCCAGACTGTAACTCCATCCCGGGTATCTGTTATTCTGTATATAAACTATACAGAATCCTTCAATTAGATTCCAGTCTGTAACTCCCTCCCGGGTATCTGTTATTCTGTATATAAACCACCCCGAAAGCCTCGATTAGATTCCAGACTGTAACTCACTCCTGGGTATCTGTTATTGTCTATATAAACCATCCCGAACTCCTCGATTAGATTCCAGACTGTAACTCACTCCTGGGTATCTGTTATTGTGTATATAAACCACCCCGAACCACTCAATTAGATTCCAGACTGTACCTCACTCCTGGGTATCTGTTATTGTGCATATAAATCATACAGAACCCTTCGATTAGATTCCAGTCTGTAACTCCCTCCCAGGTATCTGTTATTTTGTATAAAAACCAGCCTGAACCCCTCGATTAGATTCCAGTCTGTAACTCCCTCTCAGGTATCTCTTATTCGGTATAAAAACCACCACGAAACCCTCGATTCGATTCCAGTCTGTAACTCCCTCCCAGGTATCCGTTATTCTGTATATAAACCATACAGAATCCTTCGATTAGATTCCAGTCTGTAACTCGCTCGTGTATCTGTTACTCTGTGTATAAACCCCCCCCCCCACCCCTCGATTAGATTCCAGTCTGTAACTCCATCCCGGGTATCTGTTATTCTGTATATAAACCATACAGAATCCTTCGATTAGATTCCAGTCTGTAACTCCCTCCCGGGTATCTGTTATTCTGTATATAAACCACCCCGAACCCCTCGATTAGATTCTAGTCTGTAACTCCCTCCCGGGTATCTGTTATTCTGTATATAAACCACCCTGAACCCTTCGATTAGGTTCCAGTCTGTAACTCCCTCCCGGGTATCTGTTATTCTGTAAATAAACCCCCCCAATCGCCTCGATTAGATTCCAGTCTGTAACTCCCTCCCAGGTATCTGTTATTCTGTAAATAAACCACTGCTCGATTAGATTCCAGTCTGTAACTCCCTCCCGGGTATCTGTTATTCTGTATATAAACCACCCCGAACCCCTCGATTAGATTCCAGTCTGTGACTCACTCCCGGGTATCTGTTATTCTGTATATAAACCACCCTGAACCCCTCGATTAGATTCCAGTCTGTAACTCCCTCCCAGGTATCTGTTATTTTGTATAAAATCCAGCCTGAACCCCTCGATTAGATTCCAGTCTGTAACTCCCTCCCGGATGTCTGTTATTCTGTATATAAACCACCACGAAACCCTCGATTCGATTCCTGTCTGTAACTCCCTCCCGGGTATCTGTTATTCTGTATATAAACCACCCCGAACCCCTCGATTAGATTCCAGTCTGGACCTCCCTCCCAGGTGTCTGTTATTCTGTAAATAAACCACCTGGAACTGCTCGATTAGATTCCAGACTGTAACTCCCTCCCGGGTATCTGTTATTCTGTATATAAACCACCCCGAACCCCTCGATTAGATTCCAGTCTGTAACTCCCTCCCGGGTATCTGTTATTCAGTATATAAACCACCCCGAACCCCTCGATTAGATTCCAGTCTGTAACTCCCTCCCGGGTATCTGTTATTTTGTATAAAAACCAGCCTGAACCCCTCGATTAGATTCCAGTCTGTAACTCCCTCCCGGATGCCTGTTATTCTGTATATAAACCACCCCGAACCCCTCGATTAGAATCCAGTCTGTAACTCCATCCCGGGTATCTGTTATTCTGTATATAAACCACCCAGAACCCCTCGATTAGATTCCAGTCTGTAACTCCCTCCGGGGTATCTGTTATTCTGTATATAAACCACCCAGAACCCCTCGATTAGAATCCAGTTTGTAACTCCCTCCGGGGTATCTGTTATTCTGTATATAAACCACCCCGAACCCCTCGATTAGAATCCAGTCTGTAACTCCATCCCGGGTATCTGTTATTCTGTATATAAACCACCCAGAACCCCTCGATTAGATTCCAGTCTGTAACTCCCTCCCGGGTATCTGTTATTCTGTATATAAACCCCCCCGAACCCCTCGATTAGATCCCAGTCCATAAGTCCCTCCCGGATATCTGTTATTCTGTATGTAAACTACCCTGAAACCCTCGATTAGATTCCAGTCTGTAACTCCCTCCCGGGTATCTGTTATTCTGTATATAAACCCCCCCGAACCCCTCGATTAGATTCCAGTCCATAAGTCCCTCCCGGATATCTGTTATTCTGCATGTAAACTACCCTGAAACCCTCGATTAGATTCCAGTCTGTAACTCCCTCCCGGGTATCTGTTATTCTGTATATAAACCACCCCGAACCCCTCGATTAGATTCCAGTCTGTAACTCCCTCCCCGGGGAGCTGTTATTCTGTATATAAACCGCCCCGAACCCCTCGATTAGATTCCAGTCTGTAACTCTCTCCCAGGTATCTGTTATTCTGTATATAAACGACCCCGATCCCCTCGATTAGATTCCAGTCCGTAACTCTCTCCCAGGTATCTGTTATTCTGTATATAAACCACCCTGAAACCCTCCATCTGATTCCAGTCTGTAACTCCCTCCCGGGTATCTGTTATTCTGTATATAAACCACCCCGAACCCCTCGATTAGATTCCAGTCTGTAACTCCCTCCCGGGTATCTGTTATACTGTATATAAACCACCCCGAAACCCTCGATTAGCTTCCAGTCTGTAACTCCCTCCCGGGTATCTGTTATTCTGTATATAAACCCCCCCGAACCCCTCGATTAGATTCCAGTCTGTAACTCCCTCCCCGGGGAGCTGTTATTCTGTATATAAACCACCCCGAACCCCTCGATTAGATTCCAGTCCGTAACTCTCTCCCAGGTATCTGTTATTCTGTATATAAACGACCCCGATCCCCTCGATTAGATTCCAGTCCGTAACTCTCTCCCAGGTATCTGTTATTCTGTATATAAACCACCCTGAAACCCTCCATCTGATTCCAGTCTGGAACTCCCTCCCGGGTATCTGTTATTCTGTATATAAACCACCCCGAACCCCTCGATTAGATTCCAGTCTGTAACTTCCTACCGGGTATCAGTTATTCTGTATATAAACCACCCCGAACCCCTCGATTAGATTCCAGTCTGTAACTCCCTCCCGGGTATCTGTTATACTGTATATAAACCACCCCGAAACCCTCGATTAGCTTCCAGTCTGTAACTCCCTCCCGGGTATCTGTTATTCTGTATATAAACCCCCCCGAACCCCTCGATTAGATTCCAGTCTGTAACTCCCTCCCGGGTATCTGTTATTCTGTATATAAACCACCCCGATCCCCTCGATTAGATTCCAGACTGTAACTCCCTCCCGGATATCTGTTATTCTGTATATAAACCATACAGAACCCTTCGATTAGATTCCAGTCTGTAACTCCCTCCCAGGTATCTGTTATTCTGTCTGTAAACCACCACGAAACCCTCGATTAGATTCCAGTCTGTAACTCCCTCCCAGGTATCTGTTATTCTAAATATACACCACCTCGAACCCCTCGATTAGATTCCAGTCTGTAACTATATCCCTGGTATCTGTTATTCTGTATGTAAACCACGCTGAACCCCTCGATTAGATTCCTGTCTATAACTATATCCCTGGTATCTGTTATTCTGTATATAAACCACCCCTAAACCCTCGATTTGTTTCCTGTCTATAACTATCTCCCGGGTATCTGTTATTTGGTATATAAACCACCCTGAACCCCTGGATTAGATTCCAGTCTGTAACTCCCTCCCGGGTGTCTGTTATTCTGTACATAAACCACCCCGAACCCCTCGATTAGTTTCCAGTCTGTAACTCCCTCCCAGGTATCTGTTATTCTGTATATAAATCCCCCCGAACCCCTCGATTAGATTCCGGTCTGTAACTCCCTCCCGGGTATCTGTTATTCTGAACATAAACCACTCAGAACCCCTCGATTAGATTCCGGTCTGTAACTCCCTCCCGGGTAACTGTTATTCTGTATATAAACCACCCCAAACCTCTCGATTACATTCCAGTCTTTAACACCCTCTCGGGGAGCTGTTATTCTGTATATAAACCACCCCAAACCTCTCGATTAATTTCCAGTCTTTAACACCCTCCCGGGGAGCTGTTATTCTGTATATAAACCACCCCGAACCTCTCGATTACATTCCAGTCTTTAACACCCTCTCGGGGAGCTGTTATTCTGTATATAAACCACCCCAAACCTCTCGATTACATTCCAGTCTGTAACTCACACCCGGGTATCTGTTATTCTGTATATAAACCACCCCAAACCTCTCGATTACATTCCAGTCTGTAACTCACTCCTGGGTATCTGTTATTCTGTATATAAAACACCGCGAACGCCTCGATTAGATTCCAGTCTTTAACTCACTCCCGGGTATCCGTTATTCTGTATATAAACTACCCTGAATCCCACCATCTGATTCCAGTCTGTAACTCCCTCCCAGGTATCTGTTATTCTAAACATACACCACCCCGAACCCCTCGATTAGATTCCAGTCTGTAACTCCCTCCTGGGTATCTGTTATTCTGTATATAAACTGCACTGAACCCCCTATTAGATTCCAGTCTGTAACTCCCTCCCGGGTATCTGTTATTCTGTATATAAACCATACAGTATCCTTCGGTTAGATTCCAGTCTGTAACTCCGTCCCGGGTATCTGTTATTCTGTGTATAAACCACCCTGAACCCCTCGATTAGATTCCAGTCTGTAACTCCCTCCCAGGTATCTGTTATTCTGTATATAAACCACACTGAACCCTTCGATTAGATTCCAGTCTGTAACTCCCTCCCGGGTATCTGTTATTCTGTATATAAACCACCCCGAACCCCTTGATTTGATTCCAGTCTGTAACTCCCTCCCGGGTATCTGTCATTCTGTATATAAACCACACTGAACCCTTCGATTAGATTCCAGTCTGTAACTCCCTCCCAGGTATCTGTTATTCTGTACATAACCCACCCCTAACCCCTCGATTAGATTCCAGTCTGTAACTCCCTCCCGGATATCTGTTATTCTGTATATAAACCACCCCGAACCCCTCGATTAGATTCCAGTCTGTAACTCCCTCCCGGGTATCTGTTATTCTGTTTATAAACCACCCAGAACCCCTCGATTAGATTCCAGTCCGTAAGTCCCTCCCGGATATCTGTTATTCTGTATATAAACCACCCTGAAACCCTCGATTAGATTCCAGTCTGTAACTCCCTCCCGGGTATCTGTTATTCTGTATATAAACCACCCCGAACCCCTCGATTAGATTCCCGTCTGTAACTCCCTCCCGGGTATCTGTTATTCTGTATATAAACCACCCCGAACCCCTCGATTAGATTTCAGTCTGTAACTCCCTCCTGGGTATCTGTTATTCTGTATATAAACCACCCTGAACCCCTCGATTAGATTCCAGTCTGTAACTGTCTCCCCAGGAATCTGTCATTCTGTGTATAAAACACCCTGAATCCCTCGATTAGATTCCAGTCTGTAAATCAATCCCGGATATCTGTGATTTTGTATATAAACCACCCCTAACCCCTCGATTAGATTCCAGTCCGTAACTCCCTCCCGGGTATCTGTTATTCTGTATATAAACCACCCTGAACCTCTCGATTAGATTCCAGTCTGTAACTCCCTCCCGGGTATCTGTTATTCTGTATATAAACCACCCCGAACCCCTCGATTAGATTCCAGTCTGTAACTCCCTCCCGGGTATCTGTTATTCTGTATATAAACCACCCCGAACCCCTCGATTAGATTCCAGTCTGTTACTCATTTCTGTGTATCTGTTATTCTGTATATAAACCACCCCGAACCCCTCGATTAGATTCCAGTCTGTAACTCCCTCCCGGGTATCTGTTATTCTGTATATAAACCCCCCCTAACCCCTTGATTAGATTCCAGTCTGTAACTCACTCCCGGATATCTGTTATTTTGTATATAAACCACCACGCACACCTCGATCAGATTCCAGTCTGTAAATCACTCCCAGGTATCCGTTATTCTGTATATAAACCACCCTGAACCCCTCGATTACATTCCAGTCTGTAACTCCCTCCCGGGTATCTATAATTCTGCATATAAACCTCCCTGAAACACTCGATTAGATTCCAGTCTGTAACTCCCTCCCGGGTATCTGTTATTCTGTATATAAACCACCCTTAACCCCTCGATTAGATTCCTGTCTGTAACTCCCTCCCGGGTATCTGTTATTCTGTATTTAAATCACCCCGAACCCCTCGATTAGATTCCATTCCGTAACTCTCTCCCAGGTATCAGTTATTCTGTATGTAAACCACCCTGAAGCCCTCGATTAGATTCCAGTCTGTACCTCACTCCCGGTTATCTGTTATTCTGTATATCAACCACCCAGAACCCTTCGTTTAGATTCCAGGCTGTAACTCTCTCCTGGGTATCTGTCATTGTGTATATAAACCACCCAGAACCCCTCGTTTAGATTCCAGGCTGTAACTCCATCCCGGGTATCTGTTATTCTGTATATAAATTACCCCGAACCCCTCGATTAGATTCCAGTCCGTAACTCTCTCCCAGGTATCTGTTATTCTGTATGTAAACCACCCTGAAGCCCTCGATTAGATTCCAGTCTGTACCTCACTCCCAGTAATCTGTTATTCTCTATATCAACCACCCCGAACCCCTCGTTTAGATTCCAGGCTGTGACTCCCTCCCAGGTATCCGTTATTCTGTATACAAACCACCCCGAACCCCTCGATTAGATTCCAGTCTGTAACTCCCTCCTGAGTATCTGTTATTCTGTATATAAACCCCCCGAACCCCTCGATTAGATTCCAGTCTGTAACTCCCTCCTGGGTATCTGTTATTCTGTATATAAACCCCCCCGAACCCCTCGATTAGATTCCAGTCTGTAACTCCCTCCCGTGTATCTGTTATTCTGTATATAAACCACCCCTGAACCCCTCGATTAGATTCCAGTCTGTAACTCCCTCCCGGGTATCTGTTATTCTGTATATAAACCACCCTGAACCCCTCGATTAGATTCCAGTCTGTAACTCCCTCCCGGGTATCTGTTATTCTGTATATACACCACCCCGAACCCCTCGATTAGAGTCCAGTCTGTAACTCCCTCCCGGGTATCTGTTATTCTGTATATAAATCACACTGAACCCCTTGAATAGATTCCAATCAATAACTCCCTCCCGGGTATCTGTTATTCTGTATATAAACCCCCGGGAACCCCTCGATTAGATTCCAATCTATAACTCCCTCCCGGGTATCTGTTATTCTGTATTTAAACCACCCAGAGCTGCTCGATTTGATTGCAGTCTGTAACTCCCTCCCGGGTATCTGTTATTCTGTATATAAACCACACTGAACCCCTCGATTAGATTCCAGTCTGTAACTCCCTCCCGGGTATCTGTTATTCTGTACATAAACCACCCTGAAACCCTCGATTCGATTCTAGTCTGTAACACACTCCTGATTTTCTGTTATTCTGTGTATAAACCACCCTGAAACCCTCGATTAGATTCCAGTCTGTAACTGACTCCCGTGTATCTGTTATTGTGTATATAAACCATCCCGAACCCCTCGATTAGATTCCAGTCTGTAACTACCTTCCGGGTATCTGTTATTCTGTATATAAACCACCCCTAACCCCTCGATTTGATTCCTGTCTATAACTGTCTCCCGGGTATCTGTTATTGTGTATATAAACCATCCCGAACCCCTCGATTAGATTCCGGTCTGTAACTCCCTCCCGGGTATCTGTTATTCTGTATATAAACCACCCTGAACACCTCGATTAGATTCCAGTCCATAACTCCCTCCCGGGTATCTGTTATTCTGTATATAAACTACCCCGAACCCCTCGATTAGATTCCAGTCTGTAACTCCCTCCCGGGTATCTGTTATTCTGTATATAAACCACCCCGATCCCCTCGATTAGATCCCAGTCTGTAACTCCCTCCCGGGTATCTGTTATTCTGTATATAAACCACCCTGAACCCCTCGATTAGATCCCAGTCTGTAACTCCCTCCCGGGTATCTGTTATTCTGTATATAAACCACCCCGAACCCCTCGATTAGATTCCAGTCTGTAACTCCCTCCCTGGTATCTGTTATTCTGTATATAAACAACCCCGAACCCCTCGATTAGATCCCAGTCTGTAACTCCCTTCCGGGTATCTGTTATTCTATATATAAACCACCCCGAACCCCTCGATTAGATCCCAGTCTGTAACTCCCTTCCGGGTATCTGTTATTCTATATATAAACCACCCCGAACCCCTCGATTAGATCCCAGTCTGTAACTCCCTTCCGGGTATCTGTTATTCTATATATAAACCACCCCGAACCCCTCGATTAGATCCCAGTCTGTAACTCCCTCCCAGGTATCTGTTATTCTGTATATAAACCACCCTGAACCCTTCGATTAGATTCCAGTCTGTAACTCCCTCCCTGGTATCTGTTATTCTGTATATAAACCACCTGAACCCCTCGATTAGATTCCAGTCTGTAACTCCCTCCCGGATATCTGTTATTCTGTATATAAACCACCCCGAACCCCTCGATTAGATTCCAGTCTGTAACTCCCTCCCGGGTATCTGTTATTCTGTATATAAACCACCCCGAACCCCTCGATTAGATCCCAGTCTGTAACTCCCTCCCGGATATCTGTTATTCTGTATATAAACCACCCCGAACCCCTCGATTAGATTCGAGTCTGTAACTCCCTCCCGGGTATCTGTTATTCTATATCGCACCGACCCAAAAGCTCTGCTTTCTCTCTCTGTGACTTGAACCCTGTCCTGAGCTGCTGATACCTTTGCCCTCCGTGTGGTACCCCTACATTGTCCCAGTTTAATACAGTGCTCGGTTTGCAGCTACCTCGGTTCAGTGTTAACTGCTGATCCTCTCCGACCTCACACCCGCCGTGACTGAGAGAGTGCAGGCGACAGGGAGGGCCGTGTTTTATGTTGTCTGACACGCCCCACAGGGCCCCAGCCTAAACCACACGCCTTAGTGCTGTCACGTTGGTCTGGCGTGACGGAAGTGTCATATCTCCACAGGATGAGGTCTGCTGGACCACAGAGTGTCACTGACTCTCAACACACTGTACAGCACAAGGCTTGTGCAACCCTCCGGCTACATTTAATCTTGGTACCTCTTACCTGACACCTCTCAAACTGTGCCCACTGGATTGTACTGCTGACTGCTCAAGATAGGGGTGGTGTATATACAGAATAACAGATATCCGGGAGGGAGTTACAGACTGGAATCCAATCGAGGGGTCCGGGGTGGTTTATATACAGGGAGGCAAGGGAGAGCTCGATGGAACTGTGAGGTGGGGAGGGATTGTTGTCTTAGTTGGAGAACAACCATCCCAATGGGCCCAAACCCCTTCCCGTTCACTCCCACTCTACACCGTCCCAATGGACCCCAAACCCCTTCCCGTTCACTCCCACTCTACATCGTCCCAATGGACCCCAAACCCCTTCCCGTTCACTCCCACTCTGCACCGTCCCAATGGACCCCAAACCCCTTCCCGTTCACTCCCACTCTACACCGTCCTAACGGACCCAAACCCCTTCCCGTTCACTCCCACTCTACATCGTCCCAATGGACCCCAAACCCCTTCCCGTTCACTCCCACTCTACACCGTCCCAATGGACCCCAAACCCCTTCCCGTTCACTCCCACTCTACACCGTCCCAATGGACCCCAAACCCCTTCCCGTTCACTCCCGCTCTACACCGTCCCAATGGACCCAAACCCCTTCCCGTTCACTCCCGCTCTACACCGTCCCAATGGACCCAAACCCCTTCCCGTTCACTCCCGCTCTACACCGTCCCAATGGACCCCAAACCCCTTCCCGTTCACTCCCGCTCTACACCGTCCCAATGGACCCCAAACCCCTTCCCGTTCACTCCCGCTCTACACCGTCCCAATGGACCCCAAACCCCTTCCCGTTCACTCCCGCTCTACACCGTCCCAATGGACCCCAAACCGCTTCCCGTTCACTCCCACTCTACACCGTCCCAATGGACCCCAAACCCCTTCCCGTTCACTCCCACTCTACACCGTCCCAATGGACCCCAAACCCCTTCCCGTTCACTCCCACTCTACACCGTCCCAATGGACCCCAACCCCCTTCCCGTTCACTCCCACTCTACACCGTCCTAACGGACCCAAACCCCTTCCCGTTCACTCCCACTCTACATCGTCCCAATGTTCCCCAAACCCCTTCCCGTTCACTCCCACTCTACACCGTCCCAATGGACCCCAAACCCCTTCCCGTTCACTCCCGCTCTACATTGTCCCAATGGACCTACACCCCTTCCCGTTCACTCCCACTCTACATTGTCCCCATGGACCCAAACCCCTTCCCGTTCACTCCCACTCTACACCTTCCCAATGTTCCCCAAACCCCTTCCCGTTCACTCCCACTCTACACCGTCCCAATGGACCCCAAACCCCTTCCCGTTCACTCCCACTCTACACCGTCCCAACGGACCCAAACCCCTTCCCGTTCACTCCCACTCTACACCGTCCCAATGGACCCCAAACCCCTTCACGTTCACTCCCACTCGACACCGTCCCAATGGAACCCAAACCCCTTCCCGTTCACTCCCGCTCTACACCATCCCAATGGACCCCAAACCCCTTCCCATTCAATCCCACTTAACACTATCCCAATGGACCCAAACCATCTCATATTCACCCCCACTGTCATTGTGTTTGTGTGGGGGTGTCGCTGCCAGGGCCCAGTCTTAATTTCGCCATCCCGAGTTACCCCACGTAAGAAGATGGGGGTGAGCCACAATCTTGAACAGCTGCAGTTTCCGTGCTGTGGGGAAGACAGTCCTCTGTCTCAGGGAGATATCTGGACACTGACTGGTGTCTCTCAGTCCCCCCTCTCTCTCAGGTAGATATCTGTACACTGACTGGTGTCTCTCAGTCCCCTCTCTCTCTCAGGGAGATATCTGTACACTGACTGGTGTCTCTCAGTCCCCTCTCTCTCAGGGAGATATCTGCACACTGACTGGTGTCTCTCAGTCCCCTCTCTCTCTCAGGGAGTTACCTGTACACTGACTGGTGTCTCTCAGTCCCCTCTCTCTCTCAGGGAGATATCTGTACACTGACTGGTGTCTCTCAGTCCCCTCTCTCTCTCAGGGAGATATCTGTACACTGACTGGTGTCTCTCAGTAGACCCTCTCTCTCTCTCAGGGAGATATCTGTACACTGACTACTGTCTCTCAGTCCCCTCTCTCTCTCAGGGAGATACCTGCACACGGACTGGTGTCTCTCAGTCCCCCCTCTCTCTCAGGGAGATATCTTTACACTGACTGGTGTCTCTCAATCCCCTTTCTCTGAGAGACACCCGTCAGTGTACAGATATCTCCCTGAGAGAGAGAGGTGTCGGAGAGACACCAGTCAGTGTACATCTATCTCCCTGAGAGAGAGAGGGGAATGAGAGACACCAGTCAATGTACAGATATCTCCCTGAGAGAGACGGGACTGAGAGACAGTAGTCAGTGTACAGATATCTCCCTGAGGGAGAGCGAGGGGACTGAGAGACACCAGTCAGTGTACAGATATCTCCCTGAGAGAGAGAGGGGACTGAGAGACCCCAGTCAGTATACAGATATCTCCCTGAGGGAGAGAGAGGGGACTGAGAGACACCAGTCAGTGAACAGATATCTGCCTGAGAGAGAGAGGGGACTGAGAGACACCAGTAAATGTACAGATATCTCCCTGAGTGAGAGGGGACTGAGAGACACCAGTCAGTGTACAGATATCTCCCTCAGAGAGAAAGGGCAGTGAGAGACACAGGTTAGTGTACAGATATCTCCCTGAGATAGAGAGAGGGGACTGAGATGCACCAGTCAGTGTACAGATATCTCCCTGAGAGAGAGGGGACTGAGAGACACCAGTCAGTATACAGATATCTCCATGAGAGAGGCGGGACTAAGAGACACCAGTCAGTGTACAGATATCTCCCTGTAAGTGAGAGGGGACTGAGAGTCAGCAGTCAGTGTACAGATATCTCCCTGAGAGAGAGCAGGGGGACTGAGAGACACCAGTCAGTGTAAAGATATCTCCCTGAGACAGAGAGGGGTCTGAGAGTGACTAGTCAGTGTACCAATATCTCGCTGAGAGAGAGAGGGGTCTGAGAGACACCAGTCAGTGTACAGATATCTCCCTGAGAGAGAGAGGGGACTGAGAGACACCAGTCAGTGTACAGATATCTCGCTGAGAGAGAGAGATACAGGGGACTGAGAGACAGCAGTCGGTGTACAGATATCTCCCTGACAGAGAGAGAGGGGACTGAGAGACACCAGTCAGTGTACAGATATCTCCCTGACAGAGAGAGAGGGGACTGAGAGACACCAGTCAGTGTACAGATATCTCCCTGAGATAGAGAGAGGGGACTGAGAGACACCAGTCAGTGTACAGATATCTCCCTGACAGAGAGAGAGGGGACTGAGAGACACCAGTCAGTGAACAGATACCTCCCTGAGAGAGAGGGGACTGAGAGACACCAGTCAGTGTACAGATATCTCCCTGAGATAGAGAGAGGGGACTGAGAGACACCAGTCAGTGTACAGATATCTCCCTGACAGAGAGAGAGGGGACTGAGAGACACCAGTCAGTGAACAGATACCTCCCTGAGAGAGGGGGGACTGAGAGACACCAGTCAGTGAACAGATACCTCCCTGAGAGAGAGGGGACTGAGAGACACCAGTCAGTGTACAGATTAGATGAGATGAGATGAGATTACTTACAGTGTGGAAACAGGCCTTCGGCCCAACCAGTCCACAGTGACCCGCCGAAGCGCACCCACCCAGACCCATTCCGCTACACCTAACACTGCGGGCAATTTAGCACGGCCAATTCACCTAACCTGAACATTTTTGGACTGGGGGAGGAAACCGGAGCACCCGGAGGAAACCCACGCAGACACGGGGAGAATGTGCAAACTCCACACAGTCGGTCGCCTGAGGCGGGAATTGAACCCGGGTCTCTGGCGCTGTGAGGCAGCAGTGCTAACCACTGTGCCACCGTGCCGCCCACCCTGTCCCTGAGAGAGAGAGGACTGAGAGACACCAGTCAGTGTACAGATATCTCCCTGAGAGAGGGGACTGAGAGACACCAGTCAGTGTACAGATATCTCCCTGAGAGAGAGGGAGGGGACTGAGAGACAACAGTCAGTGTACACATATCTCCCTGAGAGAGAGAGAGACGTGACTGAGAGACACCAGTCAGTATACAGATATCTCCCGGAGAGAGAAAGGGCAGCGAGAGACACAGGTTAGTGTACAGATATCTCCCTGAGATAGAGAGAGGGGACTGAGAGAAACCAATCCGTGTACAGATACCTTCCTGAGAGAGAGAGAGGGGGGACTGAGAGACACCAGACAGTGTACAGATATCTCGCTGAGACAGAGAGGGGACAGAGAGTCACTAGTCAGTGTACAGATATCTCCCTGACAGAGAGAGACAGGGGACTGATAGTGACTAGTCAGTGTACAAATATGTCCCGAAGAGAGAGTGAGGGGACTGAGAGACACCAGGCAGTGTACATCTATCTCCCTGAAAGAGAGAGAGAGAGGACTGAGAGACACCAGTCAGTGTACAGATGTCTCCCAGAGAGAGAGGGGACGGAGAGACACCAGTCAGTGTACAGATATCTCCCTGAGGGAGAGAGAGGGGACTGAGAGACACCAGTCTGTGTACAGATATCTCCCTGAGAGAGAGATAGGGGACTGAGAGACACCAGTCAGTGTACAGATATCTCCCTGAGAGGGAGATTGTGACGGAGAGACACCAGTCAGTGTACAGATATCTGCCTGAGAGAGGGGACTGAGAGACACCAGTCAGTGTACATCTATCTCCCTGAGAGAGAGAGGGGACTGAGAGACACCAGTCAGTGTACAGATATCTCCCTGAGAGAGAGGGGACTGAGAGACACCAGTCAGTCAGTGTACAGATATCTCACTGAGAGAGAGAGACGGGGACATGAGAGACACCAGTCAGTGTACAGATATCTCCCTGACAGAGAGAGACAGGGGACTGAGAGTGACTAGTCAGTGTACAAATATGTCCCGAAGAGAGAGGGAGGGGACTGAGAGACACCAGTCAGTGTACATCTATCTCCCTGAGAGAGAGAGGGGACTGAGAGACACCAGTCAGTGTACAGATGTCTCCCTGAGAGAGAGGGGACGGAGAGACACCAGACAGTGTACAGATATCTCGCTGAGACAGAGAGGGGACAGAGAGTCACTAGTCAGTGTACAGATATCTCCCTGACAGAGAGAGACAGGGGACTGATAGTGACTAGTCAGTGTACAAATATGTCCCGAAGAGAGAGTGAGGGGACTGAGAGACACCAGGCAGTGTACATCTATCTCCCTGAAAGAGAGAGAGAGAGGACTGAGAGACACCAGTCAGTGTACAGATGTCTCCCAGAGAGAGAGGGGACGGAGAGACACCAGTCAGTGTACAGATATCTCCCTGAGGGAGAGAGAGGGGACTGAGAGACACCAGTCTGTGTACAGATATCTCCCTGAGAGAGAGATAGGGGACTGAGAGACACCAGTCAGTGTACAGATATCTCCCTGAGAGGGAGATTGTGACGGAGAGACAACAGTCAGTGTACAGATATCTGCCTGAGAGAGGGGACTGAGAGACACCAGTCAGTGTACAGATGTCTCCCAGAGAGAGAGGGGACGGAGAGACACCAGTCAGTGTACAGATATCTCCCTGAGGGAGAGAGAGGGGACTGAGAGACACCAGTCTGTGTACAGATATCTCCCTGAGAGAGAGATAGGGGACTGAGAGACACCAGTCAGTGTACAGATATCTCCCTGAGAGGGAGATTGTGACGGAGAGACAACAGTCAGTGTACAGATATCTGCCTGAGAGAGGGGACTGAGAGACACCAGTCAGTGTACATCTATCTCCCTGAGAGAGAGAGAGGGGACTGAGAGACACCAGTCAGTGTACAGATATCTTCCTGTGAGAGGGGACTGAGAGATACCAGTCAGTGTACATATATCTCCCTGAGAGAGAGATAGAGGGGACTGAGAGACACCAGTCAGTGTACATCTATCTCCCTGAGAGAGAGAGGGGACTGAGAGACACCAGTCAGTGTACAGATATCTCCCTGAGAGATAGAGGGGACTGAGAGACACCAGTCAGTGTACAGATATCTCCCTGGGAGAGAGGGGACTCAGAGACACCAGTCAGTGTACAGATATCTCCCTGACAGAGAGAGAGGGGACTGAGAGACACCAGTCAGTGTACAGATATCTCCCTGAGAGGGAGGGAACTAAGAGACACCAGTCAGTGTACAGATATCTCCCTGAGATAGAGAGAGGGGACTGAGAGACACCAGTCAGTGTACAGATATCTCCCTGACAGAGAGAGAGGGGACTGAGAGACACCAGTCAGTGAACAGATACCTCCCTGAGAGAGAGGGGACTGAGAGTCACCTGTCAGTGTACAGATATCTCCCTGAGAGAGAGAGAGGGGACTGAGAGACATCAGTCAGGTACAGACGTCTCCCTGAGGGAGAGACGGGAATTAGAGTCACCAGTCAGTGTACAGATATCTCCCTGAGAGCGAGAGGGGACTGAGAGACACCAGTCAGTGTACAGATATCTCCCTGAGAGAGGGGACTGAGAGACACCAGTCAGTGTACAGATATCTCACTGAGAGAGAGAGACGGGGATATGAGAGACACCAGTCAGTGTACAGATATCTCCCTGACAGAGAGAGACAGGGGACTGAGAGTGACTAGTCAGTGTACAAATATGTCCCGAAGAGAGAGGGAGGGGACTGAGAGACACCAGTCAGTGTACATCTATCTCCCTGAGAGAGAGAGGGGACTGAGAGACACCAGTCAGTGTACAGATGTCTCCCTGAGAGAGAGGGGACGGAGAGACACCAGTCAGTGTACAGATATCTCCCTGAGGGAGAGAGAGGGGACTGAGAGACACGAGTCAGTGTACAGATATCACTCTGAGAGAGAGGGGACTGAGATACACCAGTCAGTGTACAGATATCTCCCTGAGAGAGAGGGGACTGAGAGACATCAGTCAGTGTACAGGTACTTATCTGAGAGAGAGAGGGGACTGAGAGTCACCAGTCAGTGTACAGATATCTCACTGAGAGAGAGAGAGACGGGGATATGAGAGACACCAGTCAGTGTACAGATATCTCCCTGACAGAGAGAGACAGGGGACTGAGAGTGACTAGTCAGTGTACAAATATGTCCCGAAGAGAGAGGGAGGGGACTGAGAGACACCAGTCAGTGTACAGATGTCTCCCTGAGAGAGAGGGGACGGAGAGACACCAGTCAGTGTACAGATATCTCCCTGAGGGAGAGAGAGGGGACTGAGAGACACCAGTCAGTGTACAGATACCTCCCTGAGAGAGAGGGGACTGAGAGACACCAGTCAGTGTACAGATATCACCTTGAGAGCGAGAGAGGGGACTAAGAGACACCAGTCAGTGTACAGATATCTCCCTGAGAGAGAAAGGGGACTGAGAGACACCAGTCAGTGTACAGATATCTCCCTGAGAGAGAGAGGGGGGACTGAGAGACACCAGTCAGTGTCCAGATATCTCCCTGAGAGAGAGAGAGGGGACTGAGAGACACCAGTCAGTGTACAGATATCACTCAGAGAGAGACAGGGGACTGAGAGACACCAGTCAGTGTACAGATATCTCCCTGAGAGAGAGAGAGGGGACTGAGAGACACCAGTCAGTGTACAGATATCTCCCTGAGAGAGAGCGGACTGAGAGACACCAGTCAGTGGACAGATATCTCCCTGAGAGAAGGGACTGAGAGACACCAGTCAGTGTACAGATGTCTCCCTGAGAGTGAGAGAGAGAGGGGACTGAGAGACACCAGTCAGTGTACAGTTATCTCCCTGAGAGAGGGGATTCAGAGACACCAGTCAGTGTACAGATATCTCCCTGAGAGAGAGGGGATGGAGAGACACCAGTCAGTGTACAGATATCTCCCTGAGAGTGAGAGAGAGGGGACTGAGAGACACCAGTCAGTGTACAGATACGTCCCTGAGAGAGAGAGCGGACTGAGAAACACCAGTCAGTGTACGGGTATCTCCCTGAGAGAGAGGGAGGGGACTGAGAGACAACAGTCAGTGTACACATATCTCCCTGAGAGAGAGACGGTGCTGAGAGACACCAGTCAGGGTACAGAGAGCTCCCTCAGACAGAGGGGACTGAGAGACACCAGACAGTGAACAGATACCTCCATGAGAGAGAGAGGGGGGACTGAGAGACACTAGTCAGTCTACAGATATCTTCCTGAGATAGAGTGTGGGGACTGAGAGACATCGGTCAATGTACAGATATTTCCCTGAGAGAGAGGGAGAACTGAGTGACACCAGTCAGTGTACTGATACCGCCCTGAGAGAGACAGAGGGGACTGAGAGACACCAGTCAGTGTACAGATATCTCCCTGAGAGAGGGACAGGGGACTGAGAAACACCAGTCAGTGAAAAGATATCTCCCTGAGAGAGGAGGGACTGAGACACTTCAGTCAGTGTACAGATAGATCCCTGAGAGAGAGGGTGGGGACTGAGAGACACCAGTCAGTGTACAGATATCACCTTGAGAGAGAGAGAGAGAGAGGGAACTGAGAAACACCAGTCAGTGTACAGATACCTCCCTGAGAGAGAGAGAGGAGATTGAGAGACCATAGTCAGTGTACAAATATGTCCCTGAGAGAGAGAGACGTGACTGAGAGATACCAGTAAGTGTCCAGATATCTCCCTGAGAGGGAGAGAGGGGACTGAGGAATACCAGTCAGTGTACCGATATCTCGACGAGAGAGAGAGATACAGGGGACTGAGAGACACCAGTCAGTGTACAGATATCTCCCTGAGAGAGGGGAGTGAGAGACACGAGTCAGAGTACAGATATCACCCTGAGAGGGAGAGAGTAGACAGAGAGATACCTGTCAGTGTACAGATATCTCCCGGAGAGAGAGAGGGGACTGAGAGACAGCAGTCAGTGTACAGATATCTCCCTGAGAGAGAGAGGGGACTGAGAGACAGCAGTCAGTGTACACATATCTCACTGAGAGAGGGGATTGAGAGACACAAGTCAGTGTACAAATATCTCCCTGAGAGAGAGAGGGGACTGAGAGATGCCAGTCAGTGTACAGATATCTCCCTGAGAGAGAGGGGAGTGAGAGACAGCAGTCAGTGTACAGATATCTCCCTGAGAGAGAGCGAGGGGACTGAGAGACACCAGTCACTGTACACTTATCTACCTGAGTGAGGGGACTGAGAGACACCAGTCAGTGTACAGATATCTCCCTGAGAGAGAGAGGACTGAGAGATACCAGTAAGTGTACAGATATGTCACTGAGAGAGAAAGGGGACTGAGAGACACCAGTCAGTGTACAGATATCTTCCTGAGAGAGAGGGGAATGAGAGTGACCAGTCAGTGTACAGATATATCCATGAGGGAGAGACAGGACTGAGATTCATCAGTCAGTGTACAGATATCTCCCTGAGAGGGAGAGGGGACTGAGAGACACCAGTCAGTGTACAGTTATCTCCCTGAAAGAGAGAGAGGGTACTGAGAGACACCAGTCAGTGTGCAGATATCTCCCTGAGAGGGAGAGAGGAGACTTAGAGATACCAGTCAGTGTACAGATATCTCCCTGAGAGAGAGATAGAGGGGACTGAGAGACACCAGTCAGTGTACAAATATCTCGCTGAGAGAGAGCGAGGGGACTGAGAGACACCAGTCAGTGTACAGATATCTCCCTGAGAGAGAGAGGGGACTGAGAGACACCAGTCAGTGTACAGATATCTCCCTGAGAGAGAGAGGGGACTGAGAGACACCAGTCAGTGTACAGATATCTCCCTGACAGAGAGAGACGGGACTGAGAGACACCAGTCAGTGTACAGATATCTCCCTGAGAGGGAGGGAACTGAGAGACACCAGTCAGTGTACAGATATCTCCCTGAGAGAGAGAGTGGACTGAGAGACACCAGTCAGTGTACAGATGTCTCCCTGAGACACAGAGGGGACTGAGAGTGACCAGTCAGTGTACAGATATCTCCCTGAGAGAGAGAGACAGGGGACTTATAGAAACCAGTCAGTGGACAGAAATCTCCCTGAGAGAGAGTGGGGACTGAGAGTGACCAGTCAGGTACAGACGTCTCCCTGAGGGAGAGACGGGAATTAGAGTCACCAGTCAGTGTACAGATATCTCCCTGAGAGAGAGAGAGGGGACTGAGAGACATCAGACAGTGTACAGGTACTTATCTGAGAGAGAGAGGGGACTGAGAGTCACCAGTCAGGTACAGACGTCTCCCTGAGGGAGAGACAGGAATTAGAGTCATCAGTCAGTGTACAGATATCTCCCTGAGAGAGAGAAGGGACTGATAGTCTTCGTCAGTGTACAGATATCTCCCAAAGGGAGAGAGGGGACTGAGAGACACCAGTCAGTGTACAGATATCTCCCTGAGAGAGAGGGGACTGAGAGACACCAGTCAGTGAACAGATATCTCCCTAAGAGAGAGAGTGGACTGAGAGACACCAGTCAGTGTACAGATATCTCGCTGAGAGAGAGAGGGGACTGAGAGACACCAGTCAGTGTACAGATATGTCCCTGAGAGAGAGAGGGGACTGAGAGGCACCAGTCAGTGTACAGATATCACCCAGACAGAGAGATAGAGGGGACTGAGAGACACCAATCAGTGTACAGATATCTCCATGAGAGAGAGAGGGGACTGAGTGACACCAGTCAGTGTACAGATATCACCCTTAGAGAGAGAGAGGGGATTGAGAGACACCAGTCAGTGTACAGATATGTCCCTGAGAGAGAGAGAGGACTGAGAGACAGCAGTCAGTGTCCAGATATCGCCCTGAGAGAGAGGGGACTGAGAGGCACCAGTCAGTGTACAGATATCACCCAGAGAGAGAGAGAGAGGTGACTGAGAGACACCAGTCAGTGTATAAATATGTCCCGAAGAAAGAGGGAGGGGCTGAGAGACAACAGTCAGTGTACAGATATCTCCCTGAGAGAAAGGGGGGACTGAGAGACACCAGTCAGTGTACAGATATCTCCCTGGGAGAGAGGGGACTGAGAGACACCAGTCAGTGTACACATATCTCCCTGAGACAGAGAGAGGGGACTGAGAGACACCAGTCAGTGTACAGATATCTCCCTGAGAGAGAGAGGGGGGACTGAGAGACACCAGTCAGTGTAGAGATATCTCCCTGAGAGAGAGAGAGGGGACTGAGTGACTCCAGTCGGTGTACACGTATCGCCCTGGGAGAGAGAGAGGAGACTGAGAGACACCAGTCAGTGTACAGTTATCTCCCTGAAAGAGAGAGAAGGGACTGAGAGATACCAGTCAGTGTACGGATATCTCGCTAAGAGAGAGAGATAGAGGGGACTGAGAGACACCAGTCAGTGTACAGATATCTCCCTGAGAGAGAGCGAGGGGACTGAGAGACACCAGTCAGTGTACAGATATCTCCCTGAGAGAGAGCGAGGGGACTGAGAGACACCAGTCAGTGCACAGATATCTCCCTGAGAGAGGGGATTGAGAGACACCAGTCAGTGTACAGATATCTCCCTGGGAGAGAGGGGATTCAGAGACACCAGTCAGTGTACAGATATCTCCCTGAGAGAAGGGGGACTGAGAGACACCAGTCAGTGTACAGATATAACCCTGAGAGAGAGAGAGTGAACTGAGAGACACCAGTCAGTGTACAGATATCTCCCTGGGTGAGAGAGAGGGGACTGAGTGACCCCAGTCGGTGCACAGATATCTCCCTGAGAGAGAGAGAGGGGACTGAGTGACACCAGTCAATGTATAAATATGTCCCGAAGAGAGAGGGAGGGGATTGAGAGACACCAGTCAGTGTACAGATATCTCCCTGAGAGAAGGGGGACTGAGAGACACCAGTCAGTGTACAGATATAACCCTGAGAGAGAGAGAGTGAACTGAGAGACACCAGTCAGTGTACAGATATCTCCCTGGGTGAGAGAGAGGGGACTGAGTGACCCCAGTCAGTGCACAGTTATCTCCCTGAAAGAGAGAGAAGGGACTGAGAGACACCAGTCAGTGCACAGATATCTCCCTGAGAGGGAGAGAGGAGACTGAGAGATACCAGTCAGCGTACCAATATCTCGCTAAGAGAGATAGAGGGGACTGAGAGACAGCAGTCAGTGTACAGATATCTCCCTGAGAGAGAGAGGGGACTGAAAGATACCAGTCAGTGTACAGATATCTCCCTGAGAGAGAGAGAGGGGACTGAGAGACACCAGTCAGTGTACAGATATCTCCCTGAGAGAGAGGGGACTGAGAGAAACCAGTCAGTGTACACTTATCTACCTGAGAGAGGGGACTGAGAGACACCAGTCAGTGTACAGATATGTTCCTGAGAGAGAGAGAGGGGACTGAGAGACAGCAGTCAGTGTACAGATATCTCCCTGAGAGAGAGGGGACTGAGAGACACCAGTCAGTGTACACTTATCTACCTGAGAGAGGGGACTGAGAGACACCAGTCAGTGTACAGATATCTCCCTCAGAGAGAGGGAGGGGACTGAGAGACACCAGTCAGTGTACAGATATGTCCCTGAGAGAGAGAGGGGACTGAGAGACACCAGTCAATGTACAGATATCTCCCTGAGAGAAGGGGGACCGAGAGTCACCAGTCAGTGTACAGATATCTCCCTGGGAGAGAGGGGACTCAGAGACACCAGTCAGTGTACAGATATCTCCCTGAGAGAAGGGGGACTGAGAGTCACCAGTCAGTGTACACATATCTCCCTGAGACAGAGAGAGGGGACTGAGAGACACCAGTTGGTGTACAGATATCTCCCTGAGAGAGAGAGGGGACTGAGAGACACCAGTCAGTGTACAGATATCTCCCTGGGAGAGAGAGAGGAGACTGAGAGACACCAGTCAGTGTACAGTTATCTCCCTGAAAGAGAGAGAAGGGACTGAGAGATACCAGTCAGTGCACAGATATCTCCCTGAGAGACAGAGAGTGAACTGAGAGACACCAGTCAGTGTACAGATATCTCCCTGGGTGAGAGAGAGAGGACTGAGTGACCCCAGACGGTGTACAGATATCTCCCTGAGAGAGAGAGAGGGGACTGAGTGACACCAGTCAGTGTATAAATATGTCCCGAAGAGAGAGGGAGGGGACTGTGAGACACCAGTAAGTGTACAGTTATCTTCCTGAAAGAGAGAGAAGGGACTGAGAGATACCAGTCAGTGTACAGATATCTCCCTGAGAGACAGAGAGTGAACTGAGAGACACCAGTCAGTGTACAGATATCTCCCTGGGTGAGAGAGAGAGGACTGAGTGACCCCAGACGGTGTACAGATATCTCCCTGAGAGAGAGAGGGGACTGAGAGACACCAGTCAGTGTACAGATATGTCCATGAGAGAGAGAGGGGACTGAGAGACAGCAGTCAGTGTACAGATATCGCCCTGAGAGAGAGGGGACTGAGAGGCACCAGTCAGTGTCCAGATATCACCCAGAGAGAGAGAGAGAGGGGACTGAGAGACACCAGTCAGTGTACAGATATCTCCATGAGAGAGAGGGGACTGAGAGGCACCAGTCAGTGTACAGATATCACCCAGAGAGAGAGGGGACTGAGAGGCACCAGTCAGTGTACAGATATCACCCAGAGAGAGAGAGAGAGGGGACTGAGAGACACCAGTCAGTGTCCAGATATCGCCCTGAGAGAGAGGGGACTGAGAGGCACCAGTCAGTGTACAGATATCACCCAGAGAGAGAGAGAGAGGGGACTGAGAGACACCAGTCAGTGTACAGATATCTCCATGAGAGAGAGAGGGGACTGAGTGACACCAGTCAGTGTATAAATATGTCCCGAACAAAGAGGGAGGGGGCTGAGAGACAACAGTCAGTGTACAGATATCTCCCTGAGAGAAAGGGGGTACTGAGAGACACCAGTCAGTGTACAGATATCTCCCTGGGAGAGAGGGGACTCAGAGACACCAGTCAGTGTACAGATATCTCCCTGAAAGAGAGAGAAGGGACTGACAGACACCAGTCAGTGTACAGATATCTCCCTGAAAGGGAGAGAGGAGACTGAGAGATACCAGTCAGTGTACAGATATCTCCCTGAGAGAGAGCGAGGGGACTGAGAGACACCAGTCAGTGTCCACTTATCTACCTGAGAGAGGGGATTGAGAGACACCAGTCAGTGTACAGATATCTCCCTGGGAGAGAGGGGATTGAGAGACACCAGTCAGTGTACAGATATCTCCCTGAGAGAAGGGGGACTGAGAGACACCAGTCAGTGTCCAGATATCTCCCTGAGAGAGAGCGAGGGGACTGAGAGACACCAGTCAGTGTCCACTTATCTACCTGAGAGAGGGGATTGAGAGACACCAGTCAGTGTACAGATATCTCCCTGAGAGAGAGGGGACTGAGAGACACCAGTCAATGTACAGATATCTCCCTGAGAGAGAGAGGGGACTGAGAGACACCAGTCAGTGTACAGAAATGTCCCTGAGAGAGAGAGGGGACTGTGAGACACCAGTCAGTGTACAGATATCGCCCTGAGAGAGAGGGGACTGAGAGGCACCAGTCAGTGAACAGATATCACCCAGAGAGAGAGAGAGAGGGGACTGAGAGACTCCAGTCAGTGTACAGATATCTCCATGAGAGAGAGAGGGGACTGAGTGACACCAGTCAGTGTATAAATATGTCCCGAAGAAAGAGGGAGGGGGCTGAGAGACAACAGTCAGTGTACAGATATCTCCCTGAGAGAAAGGGGGGACTGAGAGACACCAGTCAGTGTACAGATATCTCCCTGAGGGAGAGCGAGGGGACTGAGAGACACCAGTCAGTGTACACATATCTCCCTGAGACAGAGAGAGGGGACTGAGAGACACCAGTCAGTGTACAGATATCTCCCTGAGAGAGAGAGGGGACTGAGAGATACCAGTAAGTGTACAGATATGTCACTGAGAGAGAGAGAGGGGACTGAGAGACACCAGTCAGTGTACAGATATCTCCCTGAGAGAGAGAGAGGGGACTGAGAGACACCAGTCGGTGTACAGATATCTCCCTGAGAGAGAGGGGACTGAGAGTCACCAGTCAGGTACAGACGTCTCCCTGAGGGAGAGACAGGAATTAGAGTCATCAGTCAGTGTACAGATATCTCCCTGAGAGAGAGAGAGGGGACTGAGAGACACCAGTCAGTGTACAGATATCTCCCTGAGAGAGAGAGGGGACTGAGAGGCACCAGTCAGTGTACAGATATCACCCAGAGAGAGAGAGAGAGAGAGGGGACTGAGAGACACCAGTCAGTGTACAGATATCTCCCTGAGAGAGAGAGGGGACTGAGAGACACCAGTCAGTGTACAGGTATCTCCCTGAGAGAGAGGGGACTGAGAGTCACCAGTCAGGTACAGACGTCTCCCTGAGGGAGAGACAGGAATTAGAGTCATCAGTCAGTGTACAGATATCTCCCTGAGAGAGAGAAGGGACTGATAGTCTTCGTCAGTGTACAGATATCTCCCAAAGGGAGAGAGGGGACTGAGAGACACCAGTCAGTGTATAAATATGTCCCGAAGAAAGAGGGAGGGGACTGAGAGACACCAGTCAGTGTACAGATATCTCCCTGAGAGAGAGCGAGGGGACTGAGAGACACCAGTCAGTGTCCACTTATCTACCTGAGAGAGGGGATTGAGAGACACCAGTCAGTGTACAGATATCTCCCCGAGAGAAGGGGGACTGAGAGACACCAGTCAGTGTACAGGTATCTCCCTGGGTGAGAGAGAGGGGACTGAGTGACCCCAGTCGGTGCACAGATATCTCCCTGAGAGAGAGAGAGGGGACTGAGTGACACCAGTCAGTGTATAAATATGTCCCGAAGAAAGAGGGAGGGGACTGAGAGACACCAGTCAGTGCACAGTTATCTCCCTGAAAGAGAGAGAAGGGACTGAGAGACACCAGTCAGTGTACAGATATCTCCCTGAGAGGGAGAGAGGAGACTGAGAGATACCAGTCAGTGTACCAATATCTCGCTAAGAGAGATAGAGGGGACTGAGAGACACCAGTCAGTGTACATATATCTCCCTGAGAGAGAGCGAGGGGACTGAGAGACACCAGTCAGTGTACAGATATCTCCCTGAGAGAGAGAGGGGACTGAAAGATACCAGTCAGTGTACAGATATGTTCCTGAGAGAGAGAGAGGGGACTGAGAGATAGCAGTCAGTGTACAGATATCTCCCTAAAAGAGAGAGAAGGGACTGAGAGACACCAGTCAGTGCACAGATATCTCCCTGAGAGAGAGAGAGGGGACTGAGTGACACCAGTCAGTGTATAAATATGTCCCGAAGAGAGAGGGAGGGGACTGAGAGACACCAGTCAGTGTACAGATATCTCCCTGAGAGAGAGAGGGGACTGAGAGATACCAGTCAGTGTACAGATATCTCGCTAAGAGAGAGATAGAGGGGACTGAGAGACACCAGTCAGTGGATGGATATCTCGCTAAGAGAGAGAGAGATAGAGGGGACTGAGAGACACCAGTCAGTGTACAGATATCTCCCTGAGAGGGAGAGAGAGGGGACTGAGAGACACCAGTCAGTGGACGGATATCTCGCTAAGAGAGAGAGAGATAGAGGGGACTGAGAGACACCAGTCAGTGTACAGATATCTCCCTGAGAGGGAGAGAGGAGACTGAGAGATACCAGTCAGTGTACAGATATCTCGCTAAGAGAGAGATAGAGGGGACTGAGAGACACCAGTCAGTGTACACATATCTCCCTGAGAGAGAGCGAGGGGACTGAGAGACACCAGTCAGTGTACAGATATCTCCCTGAGAGAGAGAGGGGACTGAAAGATACCAGTCAGTGTACAGAAATGTCCCTGAGAGAGAGAGAGGGGACTGAAGAACACAAGTCAGTGTACAGTTATCTCCCTGAAAGAGAGAGAGGGTACTGAGAGACACTAGTCAGTGTGCAGATATCTCCCTGAGAGGGAGAGAGGAGACTTAGAGATACCAGTCAGTGTACAGATGTCTCCCAGAGAGAGAGAGGGGACTGAGAGACACCAGTCAGTGTACAAATATCTTGCTGAGAGAGAGCGAGGGGACTGAGAGACACCAGTCAGTGTACACATATCTCCCTGAGAGGGAGGGAACTGAGAGACACCAGTCAGTGTACAGATATCTCCCTGAGAGGGAGGGAACTGAGAGACACCAGTCAGTGTACAGATATCTCCCTGAGAGAGAGAGAGTGAACTGAGAGACACCAGTCAGTGTACAGATATCTCCCTGGGTGAGAGAGAGGGGACTGAGAGACACCAGTCAGTGTATAAATATGTCCCGAAGAGAGAGGGAGGGGACTGAGAGACACCAGTCAGTGTATAAATATGTCCCGAAGAGAGAGGGAGGAGACTGAGAGACACCAGTCAGTGTACAGTTATCTCCCTGAGAGGGAGAGAGGAGACTGAGAGATACCAGTCAGTGTACAGATATCTCCCTGAGAGAGAGAGGGGACTGAGAGACAGCAGTCAGTGTACAGATATCTCCCTGAGAGAGAGGGGGGACTGAGAGACACCAGTCAGTGTACAGATATCTCCCTGAGAGAGAGAGAGGGGACTGAGAGACACCAGTCAGTGTACAGATATCTCCCTGAGAAAGAGCGAGGGGACTGAGAGACACCAGTCAGTGTACAGATATCTCCCTGAGTGAGAGGGGACTGAGAGACACCAGTCAGTGTACACTTATCTACCTGAGAGAGGGGACTGAGAGACACCAGTCAGTATACAGATATCTCCCTGAGAGGGAAAGAGGAGACTTAGAGACACCAGTCAGTGTACAGATATCTCCCTGAGAGAGAGGGGACTGAGAGACACCAGTCAGTGTACAGATAACTCCCTGAGAGACAGGGGACTGAGAGATACCAGTCAGTGTACACTTATCTACCTGAGAGAGGGGACTGAGAGACAGCAGTCAGTGTACAGATATCTCCCTGAGAGAGAGAGGGGATTGAGAGACACCAGTCAGTGTACAGATATCTCCCTGAGAGAGAGTGGACTGAGAGACACCAGTCAGTGTACAGATATCTCCCTGACAGAGAGAGAGGGGACTGAGAGACACCAGTCAGTGTACAGATATCTCCCTGAGATAGAGAGAGGGGACTGAGAGACACCAGTCAGTGTACAGATATCTCCCTGAGAGAGAGAGAAAGTGGACTGAGAGACACCAGTCAGTGTACAGATGTCTCCCTGAGACACAGAGGGGACTGAGAGTCACCAGTCAGTGGACACATATCTCCCTGAGAGAGAGACAGGGGACTGAGAGAAACCAGTCAGTGGACAGAAAGCTCCCTGAGAGAGAGTGGGGACTGAGAGTGACCAGTCAGGTACAGACGTCTCCCTGAGGGAGAGACGGGAATTAGAGTCACCAGTCAGTGTACAGATATCTCCCTGAGAGAGAGAGAGGGGACTGAGAGACATCAGACAGTGTACAGGTACTTATCTGAGAGAGAGAGGGGACTGAGAGTCACCAGTCAGTGTACAGATATCTCCCTGAGAGAGAGAGGGGACTGAAAGATACCAGTCAGTGTACAGAAATGTCCCTGAGAGAGAGAGAGGGGACTGAGAGACACAAGTCAGTGTACAGTTCCTCCCTGAAAGAGAGAGAGGGTACTGAGAGACACTAGTCAGTGAGCAGATATCTCCCTGAGAGGGAGAGAGGAGACTTAGAGATACCAGTCAGTGTACAGATATCTCCCTGAGAGAGAGATAGAGGGGACTGAGAGACACCAGTCAGTGTACACTTATCTCCCTGAGAGAGAGGGGACTGAGAGATACCAGTCAGTGTACAGATATCTCCCTGAGAGGGAGGGAACTGAGAGACACCAGTCAGTGTACAGATATCTCCCTGAGAGAGAGAGAGTGAACTGAGAGACACCAGTCAGTGTACAGATATCTCCCTGGGTGAGAGAGAGGAGACTGAGTGACCCCAGTCGGTGTACAGGTATCTCCCTGAGAGAGAGAGAGAGGGGACTGAGTGACACCAGTCAGTGTATAAATATGTCCCGAAGAGAGAGGGAGGGGACTGAGAGACACCAGTCAGTGTACAGTTATCTCCCTGAGAAAGAGAGAGGGGACTGAGTGACACCAGTCAGTGTATAAATATGTCCCGAAGAGAGAGAGAGGGGACTGAGAGACACCAGTCAGTGTACAGATATCTCCCTGAGAGGGAGGGAACTGAGAGACACCAGTCAGTGTACAGATATCTCCCTGAGAGGGAGAGAGGAGACTTAGAGATACCAGTCAGTGTACAGATGTCTCCCAGAGAGAGAGAGGGGACTGAGAGACACCAGTCAGTGTACAAATATCTTGCTGAGAGAGAGCGAGGGGACTGAGAGACACCAGTCAGTGTACACATATCTCCCTGAGAGGGAGGGAACTGAGAGACACCAGTCAGTGTACAGATATCTCCCTGAGAGGGAGGGAACTGAGAGACACCAGTCAGTGTACAGATATCTCCCTGAGAGAGAGAGAGTGAACTGAGAGACACCAGTCAGTGTACAGATATCTCCCTGGGTGAGAGAGAGGGGACTGAGAGACACCAGTCAGTGTATAAATATGTCCCGAAGAGAGAGGGAGGGGACTGAGAGACACCAGTCAGTGTATAAATATGTCCCGAAGAGAGAGGGAGGAGACTGAGAGACACCAGTCAGTGTACAGTTATCTCCCTGAGAGGGAGAGAGGAGACTGAGAGATACCAGTCAGTGTACAGATATCTCCCTGAGAGAGAGAGGGGACTGAGAGACAGCAGTCAGTGTACAGATATCTCCCTGAGAGAGAGGGGGGACTGAGAGACACCAGTCAGTGTACAGATATCTCCCTGAGAGAGAGAGAGGGGACTGAGAGACACCAGTCAGTGTACAGATATCTCCCTGAGAAAGAGCGAGGGGACTGAGAGACACCAGTCAGTGTACAGATATCTCCCTGAGTGAGAGGGGACTGAGAGACACCAGTCAGTGTACACTTATCTACCTGAGAGAGGGGACTGAGAGACACCAGTCAGTATACAGATATCTCCCTGAGAGGGAAAGAGGAGACTTAGAGACACCAGTCAGTGTACAGATATCTCCCTGAGAGAGAGGGGACTGAGAGACACCAGTCAGTGTACAGATAACTCCCTGAGAGACAGGGGACTGAGAGATACCAGTCAGTGTACACTTATCTACCTGAGAGAGGGGACTGAGAGACAGCAGTCAGTGTACAGATATCTCCCTGAAAGAGAGAGAGGGTACTGAGAGACACTAGTCAGTGAGCAGATATCTCCCTGAGAGGGAGAGAGGAGACTTAGAGATACCAGTCAGTGTACAGATATCTCCCTGAGAGAGAGATAGAGGGGACTGAGAGACACCAGTCAGTGTACACTTATCTCCCTGAGAGAGAGGGGACTGAGAGATACCAGTCAGTGTACAGATATCTCCCTGAGAGGGAGGGAACTGAGAGACACCAGTCAGTGTACAGATATCTCCCTGAGAGAGAGAGAGTGAACTGAGAGACACCAGTCAGTGTACAGATATCTCCCTGGGTGAGAGAGAGGGGACTGAGTGACCCCAGTCGGTGTACAGGTATCTCCCTGAGAGAGAGAGAGAGGGGACTGAGTGACACCAGTCAGTGTATAAATATGTCCCGAAGAGAGAGGGAGGGGACTGAGAGACACCAGTCAGTGTACAGTTATCTCCCTGAGAAAGAGAGAGGGGACTGAGTGACACCAGTCAGTGTATAAATATGTCCCGAAGAGAGAGAGAGGGGACTGAGAGACACCAGTCAGTGTACAGTTATCTCCCTGAGAGGGAGAGAGGAGACTGAGAGATACCAGTCAGTGTACCAATATCTCGCTAAGAGAGAGAGATAGAGGGGACGGAGAGACACCAGTCAGTGTACACATATCTCCCTGAGAGAGAGCAAGGGGACTGAGAGACACCAGTCAGTGTACAGATATCTCCCTGAGAGGGAGAGAGGAGACTGAGAGATACCAGTCAGTGTACCAATATCTCGCTAAGAGAGAGAGATAGAGGGGACGGAGAGACACCAGTCAGTGTACACATATCTCCCTGAGAGAGAGCAAGGGGACTGAGAGACACCAGTCAGTGTACAGATATCTCCCTGAGAGAGAGAGGGGACTGAGAGACACCAGTCAGTGTACAGATATCTCCCTGAGAGAGAGCGAGGGGACTGAGAGACACCAGTCAGTGTACAGATATCTCCCTGAGAGAGAGGGGACTGAGAGACACCAGTCAGTGTACACTTATCTACCTGAGAGAGGGGACTGAGAGACACCAGTCAGTATACAGATATCTCCCTGAGAGAGAGGGAGGGGACTGAGAGACACCAGTCAGTGTACAGATATCTCCCTGAGAGAGAGAGGGGACTGAGAGATACCAGTCAGTGTACAGATATGTCACTGAGAGAGAGAGGGGACTGAGAGACAGCAGTCACTGTACAGATATCTCCCTGAGAGAGAGTGGGGACTGAGAGACACCAGTCAGTGTACAGATATCTCCCTGAGAGAGAGAGGGGACTGAGAGACACCAGTCAGTGTACAGATATCTCCCTGAGAGAGAGGGGACTGAGAGACACCAGTCAGTGTACAGATATCACCCTGAGAGAGAGAGGGGAATGAGAGTCACCAGTCAGTGTACAGATATTTCCCTGAGAGGGAGAGAGGAGACTTAGAGATACCCGTCAGTGTACAGTTATCTCCCTGAAAGAGAGAGAGGGGACTGAGAGACACCAGTCAGTGTACAGATATCTCCCTGAGAGAGAGAGAGGGGACTGAGAGACACCAGTCAGTGTACAGAGATCTCCCTGGGAGAGAGGGGATTGAGAGACACCAGTCAGTGTCCAGATATCTCCCTGAGAGAAGGGGGACTGAGAGACACCAGTCAGTGTACAGATATCTCCCTGAGAGAGAGAGAGTGAACTGAGTGACCCCAGTCGGTGTACAGATATCTCCCTGACAGAGAGAGAGTGAACTGAGTGACCCCAGTCAGTGTACAGATATCTCCCTGAGAGAGAGAGAGGGGACTGAGTGACACCAGTCAGTGTATAAATATGTCCCGAAGAGAGAGGGAGGGGACTGAGAGACACCAGTCAGTGTACAGTTATCTCCCTGAAAGAGAGAGAGGGTACTGAGAGACACTAGTCAGTGTGCAGATATCTCCCTGAGAGGGAGAGAGGGGACTGAGAGAAACCAGTCAGTGTACAGATATCTCCCTGAGAGAGAGAGAAAGTGGACTGAGAGACACCAGTCAGTGTACAGATGTCTCCCTGAGACACAGAGGGGACTGAGAGTCACCAGTCAGTGGACACATATCTCCCTGAGAGAGAGACAGGGGACTGAGAGAAACCAGTCAGTGGACAGAAAACTCCCTGAGAGAGAGTGGGGACTGAGAGTGACCAGTCAGGTACAGACGTCTCCCTGAGGGAGAGACGGGAATTAGAGTCACCAGTCAGTGTACAGATATCTCCCTGAGAGAGAGAGAGGGGACTGAGAGACATCAGACAGTGTACAGGTACTTATCTGAGAGAGAGAGGGGACTGAGAGTCACCAGTCAGGTACAGACGTCTCCCTGAGGGAGAGACAGGAATTAGAGTCATCAGTCAGTGTACAGATATCTCCCTGAGAGAGAGAAGGGACTGATAGTCTTCGTCAGTGTCCAGATATCTCCCAAAGGGAGAGAGGGGACTGAGAGACACCAGTCAGTGTACACTTATCTACCTGACAGAGGGGATTGAGAGAGACCAGTCAGTGTACAGATATCTCCCTGACAGAGAGAGAGGGGACTGAGAGACACCAGTCAGTGTACAGATATCTCCCTGAGAGAGAGAGGGGACTGAGAGACACCAGTCAGTGTACAGATATCTCCCTGAGAGAGCGAGAGGGGGGACTGAGAGATACCAGTCAGTGTACAGATATCTCGCTAAGAGAGAGAGAGGGGAATTCGAGACACCAGTCAGTGTACAGATATCTCCCTGACAGAGAGAGAGGGGACTGAGAGACACCAGTCAGTGTACAGATATCTCCCTGAGAGCGAGAGGGGACTGAGAGACACCAGTCAGTGTACAGATATCTCCCTGAGAGAGAGATAGTGGACTGAGAGATACCAGTCAGTGTACAGATATCTCGCTAAGAGAGAGAGAGGGGAATTCGAGACACCAGTCAGTGTACAGATATCTCGCTAAGAGAGAGAGAGGGGAATTCGAGACACCAGTCAGTGTACAGATATCTCCCTGAGAGAGAAAGGGGACTGAGAGGCACCCGTCAGTGTACAGATATCTCCCTGAGAGGGAGAGAGGGGACTGAGTGACACCAGTCAGTGTATAAATATGTCCCGAAGAGAGAGGGAGGGGACTGAGAGACACCAGTCAGTGTACAGATATCTCGCTAAGAGAGAGAGAGGGGAATTCGAGACACCAGTCAGTGTACAGATATCTCGCTAAGAGAGAGAGACGGGAATTCGAGACACCAGTCAGTGTACAGATATCTCCCTGAGAGAGAAAGGGGACTGAGAGACACCAGTCAGTGTACAGATATCTCCCTGAGAGGGAGAGAGGGGACTGAGTGACACCAGTCAGTGTATAAATATGTCCCGAAGAGAGAGGGAGGGGACTGAGAGACACCAGTCAGTGTACAGTTATCTCCCTGAAAGAGAGAGAAGGGACTGAGAGACACCAGTCAGTGTACAGATATCTCCCTGAGAGAGAGAGAGGGGACTGAGTGACACCAGTCAGTGTATAAATATGTCCCGAAGAGAGAGGGAGGGGACTGAGAGACAACAGTCAGTGTACAGTTATCTCCCTGAAAGAGAGAGAAGGGACTGAGAGAAACCAGTCAGTGTACAGATATCTCCCTGAGAGAGGGAGAGGGGACTGAGAGATACCAGTCAGTGTACAGATATCTCCCTGAGAGAGAGAGAGTGAACTGAGAGACACCAGTCAGTGTACAGATATCTCCCTGGGTGAGAGAGAGGAGACTGAGTGACCCCAGTCGGTGTACAGGTATCTCCCTGAGAGAGAGAGAGAGGGGACTGAGTGACACCAGTCAGTGTATAAATATGTCCCGAAGAGAGAGGGAGGGGACTGAGAGACACCAGTCAGTGTACAGTTATCTCCCTGAGAAAGAGAGAGGGGACTGAGTGACACCAGTCAGTGTATAAATATGTCCCGAAGAGAGAGAGAGGGGACTGAGAGACACCAGTCAGTGTACAGTTATCTCCCTGAGAGGGAGAGAGGAGACTGAGAGATACCAGTCAGTGTACAGATGTCTCCCAGAGAGAGAGAGGGGACTGAGAGACACCAGTCAGTGTACAAATATCTTGCTGAGAGAGAGCGAGGGGACTGAGAGACACCAGTCAGTGTACACATATCTCCCTGAGAGGGAGGGAACTGAGAGACACCAGTCAGTGTACAGATATCTCCCTGAGAGGGAGAGAGGAGACTTAGAGATACCAGTCAGTGTACAGATGTCTCCCAGAGAGAGAGAGGGGACTGAGAGACACCAGTCAGTGTACAAATATCTTGCTGAGAGAGAGCGAGGGGACTGAGAGACACCAGTCAGTGTACACATATCTCCCTGAGAGGGAGGGAACTGAGAGACACCAGTCAGTGTACAGATATCTCCCTGAGAGGGAGGGAACTGAGAGACACCAGTCAGTGTACAGATATCTCCCTGAGAGAGAGAGAGTGAACTGAGAGACACCAGTCAGTGTACAGATATCTCCCTGGGTGAGAGAGAGGGGACTGAGAGACACCAGTCAGTGTATAAATATGTCCCGAAGAGAGAGGGAGGGGACTGAGAGACACCAGTCAGTGTATAAATATGTCCCGAAGAGAGAGGGAGGAGACTGAGAGACACCAGTCAGTGTACAGTTATCTCCCTGAGAGGGAGAGAGGAGACTGAGAGATACCAGTCAGTGTACAGATATCTCCCTGAGAGAGAGAGGGGACTGAGAGACAGCAGTCAGTGTACAGATATCTCCCTGAGAGAGAGGGGGGACTGAGAGACACCAGTCAGTGTACAGATATCTCCCTGAGAGAGAGAGAGGGGACTGAGAGACACCAGTCAGTGTACAGATATCTCCCTGAGAAAGAGCGAGGGGACTGAGAGACACCAGTCAGTGTACAGATATCTCCCTGAGTGAGAGGGGACTGAGAGACACCAGTCAGTGTACACTTATCTACCTGAGAGAGGGGACTGAGAGACACCAGTCAGTATACAGATATCTCCCTGAGAGGGAAAGAGGAGACTTAGAGACACCAGTCAGTGTACAGATATCTCCCTGAGAGAGAGGGGACTGAGAGACACCAGTCAGTGTACAGATAACTCCCTGAGAGACAGGGGACTGAGAGATACCAGTCAGTGTACACTTATCTACCTGAGAGAGGGGACTGAGAGACAGCAGTCAGTGTACAGATATCTCCCTGAAAGAGAGAGAGGGTACTGAGAGACACTAGTCAGTGAGCAGATATCTCCCTGAGAGGGAGAGAGGAGACTTAGAGATACCAGTCAGTGTACAGATATCTCCCTGAGAGAGAGATAGAGGGGACTGAGAGACACCAGTCAGTGTACACTTATCTCCCTGAGAGAGAGGGGACTGAGAGATACCAGTCAGTGTACAGATATCTCCCTGAGAGGGAGGGAACTGAGAGACACCAGTCAGTGTACAGATATCTCCCTGAGAGAGAGAGAGTGAACTGAGAGACACCAGTCAGTGTACAGATATCTCCCTGGGTGAGAGAGAGGGGACTGAGTGACCCCAGTCGGTGTACAGGTATCTCCCTGAGAGAGAGAGAGAGGGGACTGAGTGACACCAGTCAGTGTATAAATATGTCCCGAAGAGAGAGGGAGGGGACTGAGAGACACCAGTCAGTGTACAGTTATCTCCCTGAGAAAGAGAGAGGGGACTGAGTGACACCAGTCAGTGTATAAATATGTCCCGAAGAGAGAGAGAGGGGACTGAGAGACACCAGTCAGTGTACAGTTATCTCCCTGAGAGGGAGAGAGGAGACTGAGAGATACCAGTCAGTGTACCAATATCTCGCTAAGAGAGAGAGATAGAGGGGACGGAGAGACACCAGTCAGTGTACACATATCTCCCTGAGAGAGAGCAAGGGGACTGAGAGACACCAGTCAGTGTACAGATATCTCCCTGAGAGGGAGAGAGGAGACTGAGAGATACCAGTCAGTGTACCAATATCTCGCTAAGAGAGAGAGATAGAGGGGACGGAGAGACACCAGTCAGTGTACACATATCTCCCTGAGAGAGAGCAAGGGGACTGAGAGACACCAGTCAGTGTACAGATATCTCCCTGAGAGAGAGAGGGGACTGAGAGACACCAGTCAGTGTACAGATATCTCCCTGAGAGAGAGCGAGGGGACTGAGAGACACCAGTCAGTGTACAGATATCTCCCTGAGAGAGAGGGGACTGAGAGACACCAGTCAGTGTACACTTATCTACCTGAGAGAGGGGACTGAGAGACACCAGTCAGTATACAGATATCTCCCTGAGAGAGAGGGAGGGGACTGAGAGACACCAGTCAGTGTACAGATATCTCCCTGAGAGAGAGAGGGGACTGAGAGATACCAGTCAGTGTACAGATATGTCACTGAGAGAGAGAGGGGACTGAGAGACAGCAGTCACTGTACAGATATCTCCCTGAGAGAGAGTGGGGACTGAGAGACACCAGTCAGTGTACAGATATCTCCCTGAGAGAGAGAGGGGACTGAGAGACACCAGTCAGTGTACAGATATCTCCCTGAGAGAGAGGGGACTGAGAGACACCAGTCAGTGTACAGATATCACCCTGAGAGAGAGAGGGGAATGAGAGTCACCAGTCAGTGTACAGATATTTCCCTGAGAGGGAGAGAGGAGACTTAGAGATACCCGTCAGTGTACAGTTATCTCCCTGAAAGAGAGAGAGGGGACTGAGAGACACCAGTCAGTGTACAGATATCTCCCTGAGAGAGAGAGAGGGGACTGAGAGACACCAGTCAGTGTACAGAGATCTCCCTGGGAGAGAGGGGATTGAGAGACACCAGTCAGTGTCCAGATATCTCCCTGAGAGAAGGGGGACTGAGAGACACCAGTCAGTGTACAGATATCTCCCTGAGAGAGAGAGAGTGAACTGAGTGACCCCAGTCGGTGTACAGATATCTCCCTGACAGAGAGAGAGTGAACTGAGTGACCCCAGTCAGTGTACAGATATCTCCCTGAGAGAGAGAGAGGGGACTGAGTGACACCAGTCAGTGTATAAATATGTCCCGAACAGAGAGGGAGGGGACTGAGAGACACCAGTCAGTGTACAGTTATCTCCCTGAAAGAGAGAGAGGGTACTGAGAGACACTAGTCAGTGTGCAGATATCTCCCTGAGAGGGAGAGAGGGGACTGAGAGAAACCAGTCAGTGTACAGATATCTCCCTGAGAGAGAGAGAAAGTGGACTGAGAGACACCAGTCAGTGTACAGATGTCTCCCTGAGACACAGAGGGGACTGAGAGTCACCAGTCAGTGGACACATATCTCCCTGAGAGAGAGACAGGGGACTGAGAGAAACCAGTCAGTGGACAGAAAACTCCCTGAGAGAGAGTGGGGACTGAGAGTGACCAGTCAGGTACAGACGTCTCCCTGAGGGAGAGACGGGAATTAGAGTCACCAGTCAGTGTACAGATATCTCCCTGAGAGAGAGAGAGGGGACTGAGAGACATCAGACAGTGTACAGGTACTTATCTGAGAGAGAGAGGGGACTGAGAGTCACCAGTCAGGTACAGACGTCTCCCTGAGGGAGAGACAGGAATTAGAGTCATCAGTCAGTGTACAGATATCTCCCTGAGAGAGAGAAGGGACTGATAGTCTTCGTCAGTGTACAGATATCTCCCAAAGGGAGAGAGGGGACTGAGAGACACCAGTCAGTGTACACTTATCTACCTGACAGAGGGGATTGAGAGAGACCAGTCAGTGTACAGATATCTCCCTGACAGAGAGAGAGGGGACTGAGAGACACCAGTCAGTGTACAGATATCTCCCTGAGAGAGAGAGGGGACTGAGAGACACCAGTCAGTGTACAGATATCTCCCTGAGAGAGCGAGAGGGGGGACTGAGAGATACCAGTCAGTGTACAGATATCTCGCTAAGAGAGAGAGAGGGGAATTCGAGACACCAGTCAGTGTACAGATATCTCCCTGACAGAGAGAGAGGGGACTGAGAGACACCAGTCAGTGTACAGATATCTCCCTGAGAGCGAGAGGGGACTGAGAGACACCAGTCAGTGTACAGATATCTCCCTGAGAGAGAGATAGTGGACTGAGAGATACCAGTCAGTGTACAGATATCTCGCTAAGAGAGAGAGAGGGGAATTCGAGACACCAGTCAGTGTACAGATATCTCGCTAAGAGAGAGAGAGGGGAATTCGAGACACCAGTCAGTGTACAGATATCTCCCTGAGAGAGAAAGGGGACTGAGAGGCACCCGTCAGTGTACAGATATCTCCCTGAGAGGGAGAGAGGGGACTGAGTGACACCAGTCAGTGTATAAATATGTCCCGAAGAGAGAGGGAGGGGACTGAGAGACACCAGTCAGTGTACAGATATCTCGCTAAGAGAGAGAGAGGGGAATTCGAGACACCAGTCAGTGTACAGATATCTCGCTAAGAGAGAGAGAGGGGAATTCGAGACACCAGTCAGTGTACAGATATCTCCCTGAGAGAGAAAGGGGACTGAGAGACACCAGTCAGTGTACAGATATCTCCCTGAGAGGGAGAGAGGGGACTGAGTGACACCAGTCAGTGTATAAATATGTCCCGAAGAGAGAGGGAGGGGACTGAGAGACACCAGTCAGTGTACAGTTATCTCCCTGAAAGAGAGAGAAGGGACTGAGAGACACCAGTCAGTGTACAGATATCTCCCTGAGAGAGAGAGAGGGGACTGAGTGACACCAGTCAGTGTATAAATATGTCCCGAAGAGAGAGGGAGGGGACTGAGAGACAACAGTCAGTGTACAGTTATCTCCCTGAAAGAGAGAGAAGGGACTGAGAGAAACCAGTCAGTGTACAGATATCTCCCTGAGAGAGGGAGAGGGGACTGAGAGATACCAGTCAGTGTACAGATATCTCGCTAAGAGAGAGATAGAGGGGACTGAGAGACACCAGTCAGTGTACAGTTATCTCCCTGAAAGAGAGAGAGGGTACTGAGAGACACTAGTCAGTGTGCAGATATCTCCCTGAGAGGGAGAGAGGGGACTGAGAGAAACCAGTCAGTGTACAGATATCTCCCTGAGAGAGAGAGAAAGTGGACTGAGAGACACCAGTCAGTGTACAGATGTCTCCCTGAGAGGGAGAGAGGGGACTGAGTGACACCAGTCAGTGTATAAATATGTCCCGAAGAGAGAGGGAGGGGACTGAGAGACACCAGTCAGTGTACAGTTATCTCCCTGAAAGAGAGAGAAGGGACTGAGAGACACCAGTCAGTGTACAGATATCTCCCTGAGAGGGAGAGAGGAGACTGAGAGATACCAGTCAGTGTACCAATATCTCACTAAGACAGAGAGATAGAGGGGACGGAGAGACACCAGTCAGTGTACACATATCTCCCTGAGAGAGAGCAAGGGGACTGAGAGACACCAGTCAGTGTACAGATATCTCCCTGAGAGAGAAAGGGGACTGAAAGATACCAGTCAGTGTACAGATATCTCCCTGAGAGAGAGCGAGGGGACTGAGAGACACCAGTCAGTGTACACTTATCTACCTGAGAGAGGGGACTGAGAGACACCAGTCAGTGTACAGATATCTCCCTGAGAGAGAGAGAGGGGACTGAGAGACACCAGTCAGTGTACAGATATCTCCCTGAGAGAGAGGGAGGGGACTGAGAGACACCAGTCAGTGTACAGATATCTTCCTGAGAGAGAGAGGGGACTGAAAGATACCAGTCAGTGTACAGATATCTCCCTGAGAGAGAGGGGACTGAGAGATACCAGTCAGTGTACAGATATCTCCCTGAGAGAGAGAGGGGACTGAAAGATACCAGTCAGTGTACAGATATGTCCCTGAGAGAGAGAGAGGGGACTGAGAGACACCAGTCAGTGTACACTTATCTACCTGAGAGAGGGGACTGAGAGACACCAGTCAGTGTACAGATATCTCCCTGAGAGAGAGGGAGGGGACTGAGAGACACCAGTCAGTGTACAGATATCTCCCTGACAGAGAGAGAGGGGACTGAGAGACACCAGTCAGTGTACAGATATCTCTCTGCGAGAGAGAGAGGGGACTGAGAGACACCAGTCAGTGTACAGATATCTCGCTGAGAGAGAGAGGGGACTGAGAGATACCAGTCAGTGTACAGATATGTCACTGAGAGAGAGAGGGGACTGAGAGATACCAGTCAGTGTACACTTATCTACCTGAGAGAGGGGACTGAGAGAGAGTAGTCAGTGTACAGATATCTCCCTGAGAGAGAGAGGGGACTGAGAGACACCAGTCAGTGTACAGATATCTCGCTGAGAGAGAGAGATACAGGGGACTGAGAGACAGCAGTCGGTGTACAGATATCTCCCTGAGAGAGAGACAGGGGACTGAGAGAACCCAGTCAGTGGACAGAAATCTCCCTGAGAGAGAGTGGGGACTGAGAGTGACCAGTCAGGTACAGACGTCTCCCTGAGGGAGAGACGGGAATTAGAGTCATCTGTCAGTATACAGATATCTCCCTGAGAGAGAGAGAGGGGACGGAGAGACACCAGTCAGTGTACAGATATCTCCCTGAGAGAGAGAGGGGACTGAGAAACAGCAGTCAGTGTACAGATATCTCCCTGAGAGAGAGGGGACTGAGAGACACCAGTCAGTGTACAGATATCTCCCTGAGAGAGAGAGGGGACTGAGAGACACCAGTCAGTGTACAGATATCTCCCTGAGAGAGAGAGGGGACTGAGAGACACCAGTCAGTGTACAGATGTGCCCCTGAGAGAGAGAGGGGACTGAGAGGCACCAGTCAGTGTACAGATATCACCCAGAGAGAGAGAGAGAGAGAGAGGGGACTGAGAGACACCAGTCAGTGTACAGATATCTCCATGAGAGAGAGAGGGGACTGAGTGACACCAGTCAGTGTATAAATATGTCCCGAAGAAAGAGGGAGGGGGCTGAGAGACAACAGTCAGTGTACAGATATCTCCCTGAGAGAAAGGGGGGACTGAGAGACACCAGTCAGTGTACAGATATCTCCCTTGGAGAGAGGGGACTCAGAGACACCAGTCAGTGTACAGATATCTCCCTGAGAGAAGGGGGACTGAGAGACACCAGTCAGTGTACACATATCTCCCTGAGACAGAGAGAGGGGACTGAGAGACACCAGTCAGTGTACAGATATCTCCCTGAGAGAGAGAGAGGGGACTGAGAGACACCAGTCAGTGTACACTTATCTACCTGAGAGAGGGGATTGAGAGACACCAGTCAGTGTCCAGATATCTCCCTGAGAGAGAGAGGGGACTGAGAGACACCAGTCAGTGTACAGATATCTCCCTGAGAGAGTGAGGGGACTGAGAGACACCAGTCAGTGTACAGATATCTCCCTGAGAGGGAGAGAGTGAACTGAGTGACCCCAGTCGGTGTACAGATATCTCCCTGAGAGAGAGAGAGGGGACTGAGTGACACCAGTCAGTGTACGGATATCTCGCTAAGAGAGAGAGATAGAGGGGACTGAGAGACACCAGTCAGTGTACAGATATCTCGCTAAGAGAGAGAGATAGCGGGGACTGAGAGACACCAGTCAGTGTACAGATATCTCGCTAAGAGAGAGAGATAGAGGGGACTGAGAGACACCAGTCAGTGTACAGATATCTCCCTGAGAGGGAGAAAGGAGACTGAGAGATACCAGTCAGTGTACAGATATCTCGCTAAGAGAGAGATAGAGGGGACTGAGAGACACCAGTCAGTGTACACATATCTCCCTGAGAGAGAGCGAGGGGACTGAGAGACACCAGTCAGTGTACAGATATCTCTCTGAGAGAGAGAGGGGACTGAAAGATACCAGTCAGTGTACAGAAATGTCCCTGAGAGAGAGAGAGGGGACTGAGAGACACAAGTCAGTGTACAGTTATCTCCCTGAAAGAGAGAGAGGGGACTGAGAGACACCAGTCAGTGTACAGATATCTCCCTGAGAGGGAGAGAGGGAACTGAGAGACACCAGTCAGTGTACAAATATCTTGCTGAGAGAGAGCGAGGGGACTGAGAGACACCAGTCAGTGTACAGATATCTCCCTGAGAGGGAGGGAACTGAGAGACACCAGTCAGTGTACAGATATCTCCCTGAGAGAGAGGGGACTGAGAGACACCAGTCAGTGTACAGATATCTCCCTGGGTGAGAGAGAGGGGACTGAGTGACCCGAGTCGGTGTACAGATATCTCCCTGAGAGAGAGAGAGAGGGGACTGAGTGACACCAGTCAGTGCATAAATATGTCCCGAAGAGAGAGGGAGGGGACTGAGAGACACCAGTCAGTGTACAGTTATCTCCCTGAGAAAGAGAGAGGGGACTGAGTGACACCAGTCAGTGTACAGATATCTCCCTGAGAGGGAGAGAGGAGACTGAGAGATACCAGTCAGTGTACCAATATCTCGCTAAGAGAGAGAGAGAGAGGGGACTGAGAGACATCAGACAGTGTACAGGTACTTATCTGAGAGAGAGAGGGGACTGAGAGTCACCAGTCAGGTACAGACGTCTCCCTGAGGGAGAGACAGGAATTAGAGTCACCAGTCAGTGTACAGATATCTCCCTGAGAGCGAGAGGGGACTGAGAGACACCACTCAGTGTACAGATATCTCCCTGAGAGCGAGACGGGACTGAGAGACACCAGTCAGTGTACAGATATCTCCCTGAGAGAGAGATAGTGGACTGAGAGATACCAGTCAGTGTACAGATATCTCGCTAAGAGAGAGAGAGGGGAATTCGAGACACCAGTCAGTGTACAGATATCTCCCTGAGAGAGAAAGGGGACTGAGAGGCACCCGTCAGTGTACAGATATCTCCCTGAGAGGGAGAGAGGGGACTGAGTGACACCAGTCAGTGTATAAGTATGTCCCGAAGAGAGAGGGAGGGGACTGAGAGACACCAGTCAGTGTACAGTTCTCTCCCTGAAAGAGAGAGAAGGGACTGAGAGACACCAGTCAGTGTACAGATATCTCCCTGAGAGGGAGAGAGGAGACTGAGAGACACAAGTCAGTGTACAGTTATCTCCCTGAAAGAGAGAGAGGGGACTGAGAGACACCAGTCAGTGTACAGATATCTCCCTGAGAGGGAGAGAGGGAACTGAGAGACACCAGTCAGTGTACAAATATCTTGCTGAGAGAGAGCGAGGGGACTGAGAGACACCAGTCAGTGTACAGATATCTCCCTGAGAGGGAGGGAACTGAGAGACACCAGTCAGTGTACAGATATCTCCCTGAGAGAGAGGGGACTGAGAGACACCAGTCAGTGTACAGATATCTCCCTGGGTGAGAGAGAGGGGACTGAGTGACCCGAGTCGGTGTACAGATATCTCCCTGAGAGAGAGAGAGAGGGGACTGAGTGACACCAGTCAGTGCATAAATATGTCCCGAAGAGAGAGGGAGGGGACTGAGAGACACCAGTCAGTGTACAGTTATCTCCCTGAGAAAGAGAGAGGGGACTGAGTGACACCAGTCAGTGTACAGATATCTCCCTGAGAGGGAGAGAGGAGACTGAGAGATACCAGTCAGTGTACCAATATCTCGCTAAGAGAGAGAGAGAGAGGGGACTGAGAGACATCAGACAGTGTACAGGTACTTATCTGAGAGAGAGAGGGGACTGAGAGTCACCAGTCAGGTACAGACGTCTCCCTGAGGGAGAGACAGGAATTAGAGTCACCAGTCAGTGTACAGATATCTCCCTGAGAGCGAGAGGGGACTGAGAGACACCACTCAGTGTACAGATATCTCCCTGAGAGCGAGACGGGACTGAGAGACACCAGTCAGTGTACAGATATCTCCCTGAGAGAGAGATAGTGGACTGAGAGATACCAGTCAGTGTACAGATATCTCGCTAAGAGAGAGAGAGGGGAATTCGAGACACCAGTCAGTGTACAGATATCTCCCTGAGAGAGAAAGGGGACTGAGAGGCACCCGTCAGTGTACAGATATCTCCCTGAGAGGGAGAGAGGGGACTGAGTGACACCAGTCAGTGTATAAGTATGTCCCGAAGAGAGAGGGAGGGGACTGAGAGACACCAGTCAGTGTACAGTTCTCTCCCTGAAAGAGAGAGAAGGGACTGAGAGACACCAGTCAGTGTACAGATATCTCCCTGAGAGGGAGAGAGGAGACTGAGAGATACCAGTCAGTGTACCAATATCTCGCTAAGAGAGAGAGATAGAGGGGACGGAGAGACACCAGTCAGTGTACACATATCTCCCTGAGAGAGAGCAAGGGGACTGAGAGACACCAGTCAGTGTACAGATCTCTCGCTGAGAGAGAGAGGGGACTGAAAGATACCAGTCAGTGTACAGATATGTCCCTGAGAGAGAGAGAGGGGACTGAGAGACACCAGTCAGTGTACACTTATCTACCTGAGAGAGGGGACTGAGAGACACCAGTCATTGTACAGATATCTCCCTGAGAGAGAGGGAGGGGACTGAGAGACACCAGTCAGTGTACAGATATCTTCCTGAGAGAGAGAGGGGACTGAAAGATACCAGTCAGTGTACAGATATCTCCCTGAGAGAGAGGGGACTGAGAGACACCAGTCAGTGTACACTTATCTACCTGAGAGAGGGGACTGAGAGACACCAGTCAGTGTACAGATATCTCCCTGAGAGAGAGAGGGGACTGAGAGATACCAGTCAGTGTACAGATATGTCACTGAGAGAGAGAGGGTCTGAGAGAAACAGATATCTCCCTGAGAGAGAGGGGACTGAGAGACACCAGTCAGTGTATAGATATCTCTCTGCGAGAGAGGGGACTGAGAGATACCAGTCAGTGTACACTTATCTACCTGAGAGAGGGGACTGAGAGACAGCAGTCAGTGGACAGATATCTCCCTGAGAGAGAGGGGACTGAGAGACACCAGTCAGTGTACAGATATCTCCCTGACAGAGAGAGAGGGGACTGAGAGACACCAGTCAGTGTACAGATATCTCTCTGCGAGAGATAGAGGGGACTGAGAGATACCAGTCAGTGTACAGATATGTCACTGAGAGAGAGAAAGGGGACTGAGAGACAGCAGTCAGTGTACAGATATCTCCCTGAGAGAGAGTGGGGACTGAGAGACACCAGTCAGTGTACAGATATCTCCCTGAGAGAGAGAGAGAGGGGACTGAGAGACACCAGTCAGTGTACAGATATCTCCCTGAGAGAGAGAGGGGACTGAGAGACACCAGTCAGTGTACAGATATCTCCCTGAGAGAGAGGGGACTGAGAGATACCAGTCAGTGTACACTTATCTACCTGAGAGAGGGGACTGAGAGACACCAGTCAGTGTACACATATCTCCCTGAGAGAGAGCGAGGGGACTGAGAGACACCAGTCAGTGTACAGATATCTCCCTGAGAGAGAGAGGGGACTGAAAGATACCAGTCAGTGTACAGAAATGTCCCTGAGAGAGAGAGAGGGGACTGAGAGACACAAGTCAGTGTACAGTTATCTCCCTGAAAGAGAGAGAGGGGACTGAGAGACACCAGTCAGTGTACAGATATCTCCCTGAGAGGGAGAGAGGGAACTGAGAGACACCAGTCAGTGTACAAATATCTTGCTGAGAGAGAGCGAGGGGACTGAGAGACACCAGTCAGTGTACACATATCTCCCTGAGAGAGAGGGGACTGAGAGATACCAGTCAGTGTACAGATATCTCCCTGAGAGGGAGGGAACTGAGAGACACCAGTCAGTGTACAGATATCTCCCTGAGAGAGAGGGGACTGAGAGACACCAGTCAGTGTACAGATATCTCCCTGGGTGAGAGAGAGGGGACTGAGTGACCCGAGTCGGTGTACAGATATCTCCCTGAGAGAGAGAGAGAGGGGACTGAGTGACACCAGTCAGTGCATAAATATGTCCCGAAGAGAGAGGGAGGGGACTGAGAGACACCAGTCAGTGTACAGTTATCTCCCTGAGAAAGAGAGAGGGGACTGAGTGACACCAGTCAGTGTACAGATATCTCCCTGAGAGGGAGAGAGGAGACTGAGAGATACCAGTCAGTGTACCAATATCTCGCTAAGAGAGAGAGAGAGAGGGGACTGAGAGACATCAGACAGTGTACAGGTACTTATCTGAGAGAGAGAGGGGACTGAGAGTCACCAGTCAGGTACAGACGTCTCCCTGAGGGAGAGACAGGAATTAGAGTCACCAGTCAGTGTACAGATATCTCCCTGAGAGCGAGAGGGGACTGAGAGACACCACTCAGTGTACAGATATCTCCCTGAGAGCGAGACGGGACTGAGAGACACCAGTCAGTGTACAGATATCTCCCTGAGAGAGAGATAGTGGACTGAGAGATACCAGTCAGTGTACAGATATCTCGCTAAGAGAGAGAGAGGGGAATTCGAGACACCAGTCAGTGTACAGATATCTCCCTGAGAGAGAAAGGGGACTGAGAGGCACCCGTCAGTGTACAGATATCTCCCTGAGAGGGAGAGAGGGGACTGAGTGACACCAGTCAGTGTATAAGTATGTCCCGAAGAGAGAGGGAGGGGACTGAGAGACACCAGTCAGTGTACAGTTCTCTCCCTGAAAGAGAGAGAAGGGACTGAGAGACACCAGTCAGTGTACAGATATCTCCCTGAGAGGGAGAGAGGAGACTGAGAGATACCAGTCAGTGTACCAATATCTCGCTAAGAGAGAGAGATAGAGGGGACGGAGAGACACCAGTCAGTGTACACATATCTCCCTGAGAGAGAGCAAGGGGACTGAGAGACACCAGTCAGTGTACAGATCTCTCGCTGAGAGAGAGAGGGGACTGAAAGATACCAGTCAGTGTACAGATATGTCCCTGAGAGAGAGAGAGGGGACTGAGAGACACCAGTCAGTGTACACTTATCTACCTGAGAGAGGGGACTGAGAGACACCAGTCATTGTACAGATATCTCCCTGAGAGAGAGGGAGGGGACTGAGAGACACCAGTCAGTGTACAGATATCTTCCTGAGAGAGAGAGGGGACTGAAAGATACCAGTCAGTGTACAGATATCTCCCTGAGAGAGAGGGGACTGAGAGACACCAGTCAGTGTACACTTATCTACCTGAGAGAGGGGACTGAGAGACACCAGTCAGTGTACAGATATCTCCCTGAGAGAGAGAGGGGACTGAGAGATACCAGTCAGTGTACAGATATGTCACTGAGAGAGAGAGGGTCTGAGAGAAACAGATATCTCCCTGAGAGAGAGGGGACTGAGAGACACCAGTCAGTGTATAGATATCTCTCTGCGAGAGAGGGGACTGAGAGATACCAGTCAGTGTACACTTATCTACCTGAGAGAGGGGACTGAGAGACAGCAGTCAGTGGACAGATATCTCCCTGAGAGAGAGGGGACTGAGAGACACCAGTCAGTGTACAGATATCTCCCTGACAGAGAGAGAGGGGACTGAGAGACACCAGTCAGTGTACAGATATCTCTCTGCGAGAGATAGAGGGGACTGAGAGATACCAGTCAGTGTACAGATATGTCACTGAGAGAGAGAAAGGGGACTGAGAGACAGCAGTCAGTGTACAGATATCTCCCTGAGAGAGAGTGGGGACTGAGAGACACCAGTCAGTGTACAGATATCTCCCTGAGAGAGAGAGAGAGGGGACTGAGAGACACCAGTCAGTGTACAGATATCTCCCTGAGAGAGAGAGGGGACTGAGAGACACCAGTCAGTGTACAGATATCTCCCTGAGAGAGAGAGAGAGGGGACTGAGAGACACCAGTCAGTGTACAGATATCTCCCTGAGAGAGAGGGGACTGAGAGACACCAGTCAGTGTACAGATATCTCCCTGAGAGGGAGAGAGGAGACTTAGAGATACCAGTCAGTGTTCAGTTATCTCCCTGAAAGAGAGAGAGGGGACTGAGAGACACCATTCAGTGTACAGATATCTCCCTGAGATAGAGAGAGGGGACTGAGAGACACCAGTCAGTGTACAGATATCTCCCTGAGATAGAGAGAGGGGACTGAGAGACACCAGTCAGTGTACAGATATCTCTCTGAGAGAGAGAGGGGACTGAGAGACACCAGTCAGTGTACAGATATCTCCCTGAGAGAGAGAGAAAGTGGACTGAGAGACACCAGTCAGTGTACAGATGTCTCCCTGAGACATAGAGGGGACTGAGAGTCACCAGTCAGTGGACAGACATCTCCCTGAGAGAGAGACAGGGGACTGAGAGAAACCAGTCAGTGTACAGATATCTCCCTGAAAGAGAGGGCACTGAGAGACACCAGTCAGTGTACAGATACCTCCCTGAAAGAGAGGGGACTGAGAGACACCAGTCAGTGTACAGATATCTCCCTGAAAGAGAGGGGACTGAGAGACACCAGTCAGTGTACAGATATCTCCCTGAAAGAGAGGGGACTGAGAGACACCAGTCAGTGTACAGATATCTCCCTGAGAGAGAGAGGGGACTGAAAGATACCAGTCAGTGTACAGATATGTCCCTGAGAAAAAGAGGGGAATGAGAGTCACCAGTCAGTGTACAGATATCTCCCTGAGAGACAGCGAGGGGACTGAGAGGCACCAGTCAGTGTACACTTGTCTACCTGAGAGAGGGGATTGAGAGACACCAATCAGTGTACACTTATCTACCTGAGAGAGGGGACTGAGAGACAGCAGTCAGTGTACAGATATCTCCCTGAGAGAGAGGGGACTGAGAGACACCAGTCAGTGTACACTTATCTACCTGAGAGAGGGGACTGAGAGACACCAGTCAGTGTACAGATATCTCCCTGACAGAGAGAGAGGGGACTGAGAGACACCAGTCAGTGTACAGATATCTCCCTGAGATAGAGAGAGGGGACTGAGAGACACCAGTCAGTGTACAGATATCTCCCTGAGAGAGAGAGGGGACTGAGAGACACCAGTCAGTGTACAGATATCTCCCTGAGAGAGAGGGGACTGAGAGACACCAGTCAATGTACAGATATCTCCCTGACAGAGAGAAAGGGGACTGAGAGACACCAGTCAGTGTACAGATATCTCCCTGAGATAGAGAGAGGGGACTGAGAGACACCAGTCAGTGTACAGATGTCTCCCTGAGAGAGAGAGGGGACTGAGAGATACCAGTCAGTGTACAGATATGTCACTGAGAGAGAGGGGACTGAGAGACACCAGTCAGTGTACAGATATCTCTCTGCGAGAGATAGAGGGGACTGAGAGACACCAGTCAGGGTACAGATTATCTCCATGAGAGAGAGAGGGGACTGAGAGGCACCAGTCAGTGTACAGATATCACCCTGAGAGAGAGAGAGGGGACTGAGAGACACCAGTCAGTGTACAGATATCTCCCTGAGAGAGAGCGAGGGGACTGAGAGGCACCAGTCAGTGTACACTTATCTACCTGAGAGAGGGGATTGAGAGACACCAGTCAGTGTACAGAAATCTCCCTGAGAGAAGGGGGACTGAGAGACACCAGTCAGTGTACAGATATCTCCCAGAGAGAGAGGGGACTGAGAGAGACCAGTCAGTGTACAGATATCTCCCTGAGAGAGAGGGAGGGGACTGAGAGACACCAGTCAGTGTACAGATATCTCCCTGAGAGAGAGGGAGGGGACTGAGAGACACCAGTCAGTGTACAGATATCTCCCTGAGAGAGAGAGGGAGCTGAGAGACACCAGTCAGTGTATGGATATCTCTCTGCGAGAGAGGGGACTGAGAGATCCCAGTCAGTGTACACTTATCTACCTGAGAGAGGGGACTGAGAGACAGCAGTCAGTGTACAGATATCTCCCTGAGAGAGAGAGAGCGGACTGAGAGACACCAGTCAGTGTACAGATATCTCCCTGAGAGAGAGAGAGTGAACTGAGAGACACCAGTCAATGTACAGATGTCTCCCTGAGACATAGAGGGGACTGAGAGTCACCAGTCAGTGGACAGATATCTCCCTGAGAGAGAGACAGGGGACTGAGAGAAACCAGTCAGTTGACAGTAATCTCCCTGAGAGAGAGTGGGGACTGAGAGTGACCAGTCAGGTACAGACGTCTCCCTGAGGGAGAGACGGGAATTAGAGTCACCAGTCAGTGTACAGATATCTCCCAGAGAGAGAGAGAGAGGGGACTGAGAGACATCAGTCAGTGTACAGGTACTTATCTGAGAGAGAGAGGGGACTGAGAGTCACCAGTCAGGTACAGACGTCTCCCTGAGGGAGAGACAGGGATTAGAGTCACCAGTCAGTGTACAGATATCTCCCTGAGAGAGAAAGGGGACTGAGAGGCAGCAGTCAGTGTACAGATATCTCCCTGAGAAAGAGAGAGGGGACTGAGTGACACCAGTCAGTGTATAAATATGTCCCGAAGAGAGAAGGAGGGGACTGAGAGACACCAGTCAGTGTACAGTTATCTCCCTGAAAGAGAGAGAAGGGACTGAGAGACACCAGTCAGTGTACAGATATCTCCCTGAGAGGGAGAGAGGAGACTGACAGATACCAGTCAGTGTACAGATATCTCCCTGAGAGAGAGAGGGGACTGAAAGATACCAGTCAGTGTACAGATATGTCCCTGAGAGAGAGAGAGGGGACTGAGAGACACCAGTCAGTGTACACTTATCTACCTGAGAGAGGGGACTGAGAGACACCAGTCAGTGTACAGATATCTCCCTGAGATAGAGAGAGGGGACTGAGAGACACCAGTCAGTGTACAGATATCTTCCTGAGAGAGAGAGGGGACTGAAAGATACCAGTCAGTGTACAGATATCTCCCTGAGAGAGAGGGGACTGAGAGACACCAGTCAGTGTACACTTATCTACCTGAGAGAGGGGACTGAGAGACACCAGTCAGTGTACAGATATCTCCCTGAGAGAGAGAGGGGACTGAGAGATACCAGTCAGTGTACAGATATGTCCCTGAGAGAGAGAGGGGACTGAGAGACAGCAGTCAGTGTACAGATATCTCCCTGAGAGAGTGGGGACTGAGAGACACCAGTCAGTGTACAGATATCTCCCTGAGAGAGAGAGGGGACTGAGAGACACCAGTCATTGTACAGATATGTCCCTGAGAGAGAGAGGGGACTGAGAGACAGCAGTCAGTGTCCAGATATCTCCCAGAGAGAGAGGGGACTGAGAGGCACCAGTCAGTGTACAGATATCACCCAGAGAGAGAGAGAGAGAGGGGACTGAGAGACACCAGTCAGTGTTCAGATATCTCCATGAGAGGGAGAGGGGACTGAGTGACACCAGTCAGTGTATAAATATGTCCCGAAGAAAGAGGGAGGGGGCTGAGAGACACCAGTCAGTGTACAGATAGCTCCCTGAGAGAAGGGGGACTGAGAGACACCAGTCAGTGTACACATATCTCCCTGAGACAGAGAGAGGGGACTGAGAGACTCCAGTCAGTGCACAGATATCTCCCTGAGAGAGAAGGGACTGAGAGACACCAGTCAGTGTACAGATATCTCCCTGAGAGAGAGAGGGGACTGAGAGGCACCAGTCAGTGTACAGATATCTCCCTGAGAGAGAGAGGGGACTGAGAGGCACCAGTCAGTGTACAGATATCACCCTGAGACCTTGTTACTTTCTCAGAAATGCTGCCGATGAAACTTATGCGTGAGCAGATCCGAACGAGAGGTGTGTTTGTCAACTGTAAATTCTCAAATCTCTCTGTCTCACCATCACTGTCACGAACCCGTACCTATTCTGGTTTGGCTGCTATCTCATTCAGAGCGAGGAACCTCACCCCCCATACCAAGAACACCTAACGGAGAATTCACCACAAAGGTACACAGGAAAGCCACACACACAGACCAAGTCCTCAACTACGAAAGCAACCACCCCAACACACACAAAAGTAGTTGCATCAAGACACTATTCAAAAGGCCCACAACACACTGCAGTACACCAGAACTGCAAAAAGGGGAAGAAGAACACCTCTACAATGTATTCGCCAAAAATGGATACCCCCACAATTTCATCAACAGATGCCTAAGGGAAAGACAACGGAACGAGGACTTGCCGCAACCCAAAGGACTAGCCACACTACCATACATCAGGAGCATTTCCGAACTGACAGCCAGACTACTGCGACCACTAGGACTTATAACAGCACACAAATCAACAGCCATACTCAGACAACAACTCACCAGAACGAAGGACCCGATACCCAGCATGAGCAAAACTAACGTAGTGTACAAAATCCCATGCAAGGACTGCACTAAACACTATATAGGACAAACAGGAAGACAGCTAACGATCCACATCCACGAACATCAACTAGCCACGAAACGACACGACCAGCTATCCTTAGTAGCCACACACGCAGATGACAAGCAACATGAATTTGACTGGGACAACACTACTATTATAGGACAAGCCAGACAGAGAACAGCCAGGGAATTCCTAGAGGCATGGCACTCATCCACAGATTCAACCAATAAGCACATCGACCTGGACCCAATATACAGGCCACTGCAACGGACAGCTGGAACTGACAACCGGAAGCAGCGAGACAAACCACTACAAATTCCGGAGGAAACACCACAGAAGCGCTTCACAGGAGGCTCCCAAGCACTGAGGATGTCACCTAGACAGGGGATGAAACATTTGCAACACAAATTCCCAGCTCGGCGAACAGAACCACAACAACGAGCACCCGAGCTACAAATCTTCTCACAAACTTTGAATGTCACCATCTATTTCCCTACAGTCTATATCTTCCATATCCTTTTCCACAGTAAATATTGATGCAAAAAACTCATTTAGTATCTCCCCCATTTTCTGTGGCTCCACACAGAGGCTTGCTGATCTTTGAGGGGTGAAAATGTGTTGCTGGAAAAGCGCAGCAGGTCAGACAGCATCCAAGGAACAGGAGAATCGACGTTTCGGGCATAAGCCCTTCATCAGGATCTTTGAGGGGCGCAATTCTCTCCCTAGTTACCCTTTTGTCCTTAATGTATTTGTGAAAACCCTTTGGATTCTCCTTAATCCTAGTTGCCAAAGCCATTTCATGTCCCCTTTTTGCCCTCCTGATTTCCCTCTTAAGTATACTCCTGCCTTTATACTCATCCAAGGATTTATCCTGTCTCTACCTGACATATGCTTCCTTCTTTTTCAACAACAAACCCTCAATTTCTTTCATCATCCAGCATTCCCTATGCCTACCAGCCTTTCCTTTCAGGGGCGAGCCGAGGAGAATTACTCCCCCTGCCTGTCTCTCCCATTCACCCCAAACCCAGCCTCAATGCCCCAGAATGTCAGAGACATTCAGAAAGTCCCCACATGGTCCATGTGTATAGAAAGGGAACATCCGCCAGGCTCAAAGATGGCCGCGCCCGCGTGCTCAAATCGGCACAGCGCCCCTCGCGGAGGGCGGCCAGGATGCAAGGGCCCCACCGCTCGCTGCAGTTGGAGCATTAGGCGTCCGAGGCGGGCGCCTGACTGCACAAGGAGAAAGAAACCCAGAAGGGCTCAGCTCCGCAGCGGCGAGGGATGTTTTTAAAAAGGGCCTGGGGACGTGCCAGGGGCGGTAAGGGAAAAGGGGTGGAGGGGAACGGAGGAAAACGGAGACGGGTGTGGCAGGCATTCGTCTCGGACACCACCCCTCGGGCTGTTGGGGGGTGGAAAGCAAGGAATGGGTCCTGGCGAAACCCCGCCCCCGCCCCGCCCAGCGGGAGGGAGCCCCGCCCCTTTCCACGCCCCTTCCCGAACGCTCCCGTCCCACCCCCCTCCCTCCGAGGGCAGGAGCGACAAAGATGGCGGACTTCGACGACTACGAGGATCGGGCCTACAGCAGCTTCGGGAGCCGGAGGTGAGAGCGGCCCCAGGCGGGTTGGTAAGCGAGCAAAGGGAGGGGGGAGGGATCGCGCGGGACCATCCCCCCGCCGCGAGCGGCCCGCGGATGGGACGGATGGCGGCGGATTGCGCCTGAAGGCCGCAGGCTCCGTCCGAGCGGCGGCGGAGAGACCTCGGAGCGCCAGGGAGGGGAGGGGAGGGGGGGGTCAGGGTAATGAGCAATACCCTGACCCCCCCTCCCCCCGCCTTCAATGCACCCGGGAGGGGTTCGGGATAATGAGCAATACCCTGACCCCCCTCCCCCCGCCTTCAATACACCCGGGAGGGGGTCGGGATAATGAGCAATACCCAGACCCCCACAACCCTCAATACACCCGGGAGGGGGTCGGGATAATGAGCAATACCCAGACCCCCACAACCCTCAATACACCCGGGAGGGGGTCGGGATAATGAGCAATACCCAGACCCCCACAACCCTCAATACACCCGGGAGGGGGTCGGGATAATGAGCAATACCCAGACCCCCACAACCCTCAATACACCCGGGAGGGGGTCGGGATAATGAGCAATACCCAGACCCCCCCCCCCGCCTTCAATACACCCGGGAGGGGGTCGGGGGAATGAGCAATACCCTGACCCCCACAACCCTCAATACACCCGGGAGGGGGTCAGGGTAATGAGCAATACCCAGACCCCCACAACCCTCAATACACCCGGGAGGGGGTCAGGGTAATGAGCAATACCCAGACCCCCCCCGCCTTCAATACACCCGGGAGGGGGTCGGGGGAATGAGCAATACCCAGACCCCCACAACCCTCAATACACCCGGGAGGGGGTCGGGGGAATGAGCAATACCCTGACTCCCCCCCCCACCCCCACTTACCCTGAGAGGGGGTGGGTGAATTGATCAATACCCTGACCCCCTGTTGCCCTGAGTGGGGGTGGGTGAATTGATCAATACCCTGTTGCCCTGAGAGGGGGTGGGTGAATTGATCAATACCCTGTTGCCCTGAGAGGGGGTGGGTGAATTGATCAATACCCTGACCCCCTGTTACTCTGAGAGGGGGTGGGTGAATTGATCAATACCCTGAGGGGGGTGGTGGAATTGATCAATACCCTGACCCCCCGCCACCCCCCACCCCCGTTACCCCCCACCCCCGTTACCCTGAGAGGGGGTGGGTGAATTGATCAATACCCTGTCCCCTTGTTGCCCTGGGAGGGGGTGGGTGAATTGATCAATACCCTGTCCCCTTGTTGCCCTGAGAGGGGGTGGGTGAATTGGTCAATACCCTGTCCCCCTGTTGCCCTGAGAGGGGGTGGGTGAATTGATCAATTCCCTGACCCCCTGTTACCCTGAGAGGGGGTGGGTGAATTGATCAATACCCTGACCCCCCAGTTACCCTGAGAGGGGGTGGGTGAATTGATCAATACCCTGACCCCCTGTTATCCTGAGAGGGGGTGGGTGAATTGACCAATACCCTGACCCCCTGTTACCCTGAGAGGGGGTGGGTGAATTGATCAATACCCTGACCCCCCAGTTATGCTGAGAGGGGGTGGGTGAATTGATCAATACCCTGAGGGGGGTGGGGGAATTGATCAATACACTGCCACCCACCCCACCGTTACCCTGAGAGGGGGTGGGTGAATTGACCAATACCCTGACCCCCTGATACCCTGAGAGGGGGGGGGGGTGAATTGATCAATACCCTGAGGGGGGTGGCTGAATTGACCAATACCCTGACCCCCCCCCCCCCCCCCCCGCCGTTACCCTGAGAGGGGGTGGGTGAATTGACTAATACCCTGACCCCCCATTACCCTGAGAGGGGGTGGGTGAATTGATCAATACCCTGACCCCCTGTTACCCTGAGAGGGGGTGGGTGAATTGCTCAATACCCCGACCCCCCAGTTATCCTGAGAGGGGGTGGGTGAATTGATCAATACCCTGACCCCCTGTTACCCTGAGAGGGGGTGGGTGAATTGATCAATACCCCGACCCCCCTGTTACCCTGAGAGGGGGTGGATGAATTGATCAATACCCTGTTCCCCCCCCACCCCGTTACGCTAAGAGGGGGGTGGGTGGAATGATCAATACCCTGACACCCCCCCCCCCCCCCCCCCGTTACCCTGAGAGAGTGGTGCGTGAATTGATCAATACCGTGAACCCCTGTTATCCTGAGAGGGGGTGGGTGAATTGATCAATACCCTGTCCCCCTGTTACTCGGAGAGGGGGGTGGGTGAATTGATCAATACCCTGTCCCCCTGTTGCCCTGAGAGGGGGTGGGTGAATTGATCAATACCCTGTCCCCCTATTGCTCTGAGAGGGGGTGGGTGAATTGGTCAATACCTCGACCCCCTGTTGCCCTGAGAGGGGGTGGGTGAATTGATCAATACCCCGACCCTCTCTATTACCCTCCGAGGGGGGGTGAATTGATCAATATCCTGTCCCCCTGTTACTCGGAGAGGGGGGTGGGTGAATTGATCAATATCCTGTCCCCCTGTTACTCGGAGAGGGGGGTGGGTGAATTGATCAATACCCTGACCCCCCGCCACCCCCCACCCCCGTTACCCCCCACCCCCGTTACCCTGAGAGGGGGTGGGTGAATTGATCAATACCCTGTCCCCTTGTTGCCCTGGGAGGGGGTGGGTGAATTGATCAATACCCTGTCCCCTTGTTGCCCTGAGAGGGGGTGGGTGAATTGGTCAATACCCTGTCCCCCTGTTGCCCTGAGAGGGGGTGGGTGAATTGATCAATTCCCTGACCCCCTGTTACCCTGAGAGGGGGTGGGTGAATTGATCAATACCCTGACCCCCCAGTTATGCTGAGAGGGGGTGGGTGAATTGATCAATACCCTGACCCCCTGTTATCCTGAGAGGGGGTGGGTGAATTGACCAATACCCTGACCCCCTGTTACCCTGAGAGGGGGTGGGTGAATTGATCAATACCCTGACCCCCCAGTTATGCTGAGAGGGGGTGGGTGAATTGATCAATACCCTGAGGGGGGTGGGGGAATTGATCAATACACTGCCACCCACCCCACCGTTACCCTGAGAGGGGGTGGGTGAATTGACCAATACCCTGACCCCCTGATACCCTGAGAGGGGGGGGGGGTGAATTGATCAATACCCTGAGGGGGGTGGCTGAATTGACCAATACCCTGACCCCCCCCCCCCCCCCCCCGCCGTTACCCTGAGAGGGGGTGGGTGAATTGACTAATACCCTGACCCCCCATTACCCTGAGAGGGGGTGGGTGAATTGATCAATACCCTGACCCCCTGTTACCCTGAGAGGGGGTGGGTGAATTGCTCAATACCCCGACCCCCCAGTTATCCTGAGAGGGGGTGGGTGAATTGATCAATACCCTGACCCCCTGTTACCCTGAGAGGGGGTGGGTGAATTGATCAATACCCCGACCCCCCTGTTACCCTGAGAGGGGGTGGATGAATTGATCAATACCCTGTTCCCCCCCCACCCCGTTACGCTAAGAGGGGGGTGGGTGGAATGATCAATACCCTGACACCCCCCCCCCCCCCCCCCGTTACCCTGAGAGAGTGGTGCGTGAATTGATCAATACCGTGAACCCCTGTTATCCTGAGAGGGGGTGGGTGAATTGATCAATACCCTGTCCCCCTGTTACTCGGAGAGGGGGGTGGGTGAATTGATCAATACCCTGTCCCCCTGTTGCCCTGAGAGGGGGTGGGTGAATTGATCAATACCCTGTCCCCCTATTGCTCTGAGAGGGGGTGGGTGAATTGGTCAATACCTCGACCCCCTGTTGCCCTGAGAGGGGGTGGGTGAATTGATCAATACCCCGACCCTCTCTATTACCCTCCGAGGGGGGGTGAATTGATCAATATCCTGTCCCCCTGTTACTCGGAGAGGGGGGTGGGTGAATTGATCAATATCCTGTCCCCCTGTTACTCGGAGAGGGGGGTGGGTGAATTGATCAATATCCTGTCCCCCTCCATTACCCTCAGAGGGGGGGTGGGTGAATTGATCAATTCCCTGACCCCCTGTTACCCTGAGAGGGGGTGGGTGAATTGATCAATTCCCTGACCCCCTATTATCCTGAGAGGGGGTGGATGAATTGACCAATACCCTGACCCCCTGTTACCCTGAGAGGGGGTGGGTGAATTGATCAATACCCTGTCCCCCTGTTATCCTGAGAGGGGGTGGGTGAATTGATCAATACCCTGAGGGGGTTGGTGGAATTGATCAATACCCTGACCCCCCGCCACCCCCCACCCCCGTTACCCTGAGAGGGGGTGGGTGAATTGATCAATACCCTGTCCCCTTGTTGCCCTGGGAGGGGGTGGGTGAATTGATCAATACCCTGACCCCCTGTTACCCTGAGAGGGGGTGGGTGAAATGATCAATTCCCTGACCCCCTGTTACCCTGAGAGGGGGTGGGTGAATTGCTCAATACCCCGACCCCCCAGTTACCCTGAGAGGGGGTGGGTGAATTGATCAATACCCTGTCCCCCTGTTATCCTGAGAGGGGGTGGGTGAATTGATCAATACCCTGTCCCCCTGTTATCCTGAGAGGGGGTGGGAGAATTGATCAATACCCTGACCCCCCATTACCCTGAGAGGGGGTGGGTGATTTGATCAATACCCTGACCCCCTGTTGCTCTGAGAGGGGGTGGGTGAATTGATCAATACCCTGACCCCCTGTTGCCCTGAGAGGGGGTGGGTGAATTGATCAATACCCTGACCCCCTGTTACCCTGAGAGGGGGTGGGTGAATTGATCAATTCCCTGACCCCCTGTTACCCTGAGAGGGGGTGGGTGAATTGATCAATACCCTGACCCCCTCTATTACCCTCAGAAGGGGTTTGGGTGAATTGATCTATACTCTGACACCCCCCATTACCCTGAGAGGGGGTGGGTGAATTGATCAATACCCTGTCCCCCTGTTACCCTGAGAGGGGGTGGGTGAATTGATCAATACCCTGTTCCCCCCATTACCCTGAGAGGGGGTGGATGAATTGATCAATACCCTGTTCCCCCCATTACCCTGAGAGGGGGTGGATGAATTGATCAATACCCTGTTCCCCCCATTACCCTGAGAGGGGGTGGATGAATTGATCAATACCCTGTTCCCCCCATTACCCTGAGAGGGGGTGGATGAATTGATCAATACCCTGTTCCCCCCCCTCCCCGTTACGCTAAGAGGGGGGTGGGTGGAATGATCAATACCCTGACACCACCCCCCCCGTTACCCTGAGAGAGTGGTGCGTGAATTGATCAATACCGTGAACCCCTGTTATCCTGAGAGGGGGTGGGTGAATTGATCAATACCCTGTCCCCCTGTTACTCGGAGAGGGGGGTGGGTGAATTGATCAATACCCCGACCCCCTGTTGCCCTGAGAGGGGGTGGGTGAATTGATCAATTCCCTGACCCCCTATTATCCTGAGAGGGGGTGGATGAATTGACCAATACCCTGACCCCCTGTTACCCTGAGAGGGGGTGGGTGAATTGATCAATACCCTGTCCCCCTGTTACCCTGAGAGGGGGTGGGTGAATTGATCAATACCCTGAGGGGGTTGGTGGAATTGATCAATACCCTGACCCCCCGCCACCCCCCACCCCCGTTACCCTGAGAGGGGGTGGGTGAATTGATCAATACCCTGTCCCCTTGTTGCCCTGGGAGGGGGTGGGTGAATTGATCAATACCCTGTCCCCCTGTTGCCCTGAGAGGGGGTGGGAGAATTGATCAATACCCTGACCCCCTGTTACCCTGAGAGGGGGTGGGTGAATTGATCAATACCCTGTCCCCTTGTTGCTCTGAGAGGGGGTGGGTGAATTGATCAATACCCTGACCCCCTATTGCTCTGAGAGGGGGTGGGTGAATTGATCAATACCTCGACCCCCTGTTGCCCTGAGAGGGGGTGGGTGAATTGATCAATACCCTGTCCCCCTGTTACCCTGAGAGGGGGTGGGTGAATTGATCAATACCCCGACCCTCTCTATTACCCTCCGAGGGGGGGTGAATTGATCAATATCCTGTCCCCCTCCATTACCCTCAGAGGGGGGGTGGGTGAATTGATCAATTCCCTGACCCCCTGTTACCCTGAGAGGGGGTGGGTGAATTGATCAATTCCCTGACCCCCTGTTGCCCTGAGTGGGTGAATTGGTCAATACCGTGTCCCCCTGTTACTCTGAGAGGGGGGGGTGGGTGAATTGATCAATACTCTGACCCCCTCTATTAGCCTCAGGTGGGGTAGGTGAATTGATCAATACCCTGACCCCCTGTTACCCTGAGAGGGGGTGGGTGAATTGATCAATACCCTGTTACCCTGAGAGGGGGTGGGGTGAATTGATCAATACCCTGACACCCCCCATTACCCTGAGAGGGGATGGGTGAATTGATCAATACCCTGACCCCCTGTTACCCTGAGAGGGGGTGGGTGAATTGATCAATACCCTGTTACCCTGAGAGGGGGTGGGGTGAATTGATCAATACCCTGACACCCCCCATTACCCTGAGAGGGGATGGGTGAATTGATCAATACCCTGACCCCCTGTTACCCTGAGAGGGGGTGGGTGAATTGATCAATACCCTGTTACCCTGAGAGGGGGTGGGGTGAATTGATCAATACCCTGACACGCCCCATTACCCTGAGAGGGGATGGGTGAGTTGATCAATACCCCCCCCCATTACCCTGAGAGGGGGGTGGGTGAATTGATCAATACCTTGCTCCCCCCATTACCCTGAGAGGGGATGGGTGAATTGATCAATACCCTGTCCTCCTGTTACCCTGAGAGGGGATGGGTGAATTGATCAATACCCTGTCCCCCTGTTACCCTGACAGGGGGTGGGTGAATTGATCAATACCCTGTTACCCTGAGAGGGGGTGGGTGAATTGATCAACACCCTGACCCCCTCTATTACCCTCAGAGTGGGGGAGGGGTGAATTGATCAAACCCCCCCCCCCCCCCCCGTTACCCTGAGTGGGGTAACCCCCCCCCCCCCCCCCGTTACCCTGAGTGGGGTGAATTGATGTAGCCCCTGGTTCCTCCTCCCCCTCTCATGGCCCTGTGTCACTGTATAGGGGGGTTGGGGGGGTGGGTTAATGACTGTTGTGATGTTCCTGAACTGACCCCCGGTCTCTTGTGTCTCTCCCCCCCCCCCCCCCCCCAACCACCTTTAACCTCCTCTGTCTCCCCAACTCTCCCACCCTCTTTTCTCCCCCCCCCCCCTTTCCCCTCACCCTAACTCCCTGTTGCCCCTCCCATTCCCCCTGTCTCCCCCCATTTCCCCTCTCCCTCACTCCCCGTTCCCCTCTCCCTCACTCCCCGTTCCCCTCTCCCTCACTCCCCGTTCCCCTCTCCCTCACTCCCCGTTCCCCTCTCCCTCACTCCCCGTTCCCCTCTCCCTCACTCCCCGTTCCCCTCTCCCTCACTCCCCGTTCCCCTCTCCCTCACTCCCCGTTCCCCTCTCCCTCACTCCCCGTTCCCCTCTCCCTCACTCCCCGTTCCCCTCTCCCTCACTCCCCGTTCCCCTCTCCCTCACTCCCCGTTCCCCTCTCCCTCACTCCCCGTTCCCCTCTCCCTCACTCCCCGTTCCCCTCTCCCTCACTCCCCGTTCCCCTCTCCCTCACTCCCCGTTCCCCTCTCCCTCACTCCCCGTTCCCCTCTCCCTCACTCCCCGTTCCCCTCTCCCTCACTCCCCGTTCCCCTCTCCCTCACTCCCCGTTCCCCTCTCCCTCACTCCCCGTTCCCCTCTCCCTCACTCCCCGTTCCCCTCTCCCTCACTCCCCGTTCCCCTCTCCCTCACTCCCCGTTCCCCTCTCCCTCACTCCCCGTTCCCCTCTCCCTCACTCCCCGTTCCCCTCTCCCTCACTCCCCGTTCCCCTCTCCCTCACTCCCCGTTCCCCTCTCCCTCACTCCCCGTTCCCCTCTCCCTCACTCCCCGTTCCCCTCTCCCTCACTCCCCGTTCCCCTCTCCCTCACTCCCCGTTCCCCTCTCCCTCACTCCCCGTTCCCCTCTCCCTCACTCCCCGTTCCCCTCTCCCTCACTCCCCGTTCCCCTCTCCCTCACTCCCCGTTCCCCTCTCCCTCACTCCCCGTTCCCCTCTCCCTCACTCCCCGTTCCCCTCTCCCTCACTCCCCGTTCCCCTCTCCCTCACTCCCCGTTCCCCTCTCCCTCACTCCCCGTTCCCCTCTCCCTCACTCCCCGTTCCCCTCTCCCTCACTCCCCGTTCCCCTCTCCCTCACTCCCCGTTCCCCTCTCCCTCACTCCGATCCGTCCCCCAGGAGGCAGCGAGGGGGAGGTGGTGGAGATGGGCCACGCCGTCAGAAGGAGCTGCCGACCGAGCCCCCGTTTACTGCCTTCGTGGGTAACCTGCCCTTCAACGCTGTCCAGGGAGACATAGACCACATCTTCAAGGACCTGCAGGTCCGCAGCATCCGCCTGGTCCGGGACAAGGAGACTGACAAGTTCAAAGGTCAGTCGCTTCCCATACCCCCCCCCCCCCCCCCGCGCGACCAAGAGAGCAGGCAAATCCCGGGCCCAGCGGGGCATCTCGGCCCAGGCTCCATCCCCCGCTTCGAGAGCCCACGACACAGCCCGGGCCCCTGTCCCCTGCATCTCTCTCTTCTCAGCCTCCCTGGCAGGACGTATCGGAGCTGGGAGGTCATGTCGCGGCTGTATTGGTCAGGCCGCTTCTGGGCGACTGTGCGCGATTCTGGTCTCCCGGAGGGATGTTGGGAAAGGATTCGGAAACCGTTTACGAGGATGTTGGAGGGTCTGAGCTACAGGGAGAGGCTGGGGCTGTTTTCCCTGGAGCATTGGAGCCTGAGGGGGTGACCTTACAGAGGTTTATAACATCATGAGGGGGAACATGGATAGGGTAAATAGACAAGGTCTTTTCCCCCTGGGGTGGGGGAGGCTGAGGGGGTGACCTTATAGAGGTTTGTAACATCATGAGGGGGGACATGGATAGGGTAAATAGACAAGGTCTTTTCCCCCTGGGGTGGGGGAGACTGAGGCGGTGACCTTATAGAGGTTTATAACATCATGAGGGGGACATGGATAGGGTAAATAGACAAGGTCTTTTCCCCCTGGGGTGGGGGAGACTGAGGGGGTGACCTTATAGAGGTTTATAACATCATGAGGGGGGACATGGATAGGGTAAATAGACAAGGTCTTTTCCCCCTGGGGTGTGGGTGAGTCCAGAACTAGAGGGGGAGAGGGGAAAGATTGAAAAGGGGTAACATTTTCCCCCAGAGGGTGGTGCGTGTGTGGGCCGAGCTGCCAGAGGAAGTGGTGGGGGCTGGGGCAATGCCAACTTTGAAAAGGTGGATGGGGAGGGGAACAGGAAGGATTTGGAGGGATAGGGGCCGGGTGCTGGCAAACGGGGAACTGGGTTAGGTTAGGGATATCTGGGTCAGCACGGGCGGGGTGGGCCGAAGGGTCGGTTT